>NC_034411.1:104278173-104310248 GCF_002078875.1 Numida meleagris
AAAAAAGGAGAGAAAGAAAGAAAGAGAAAGAGAAGGAAAGAGTGAAAGAAAGAGAGAAAGAAGGAAAGAAAGAAAGAAAGAAAGAGAGAAAGAGAGAGAAAAAGAGGAAAATAAGAGAAGCGAAGAAAGAGAGAGACAGAGACATTCCCTAGTGCTCTTGTGAGTTTTCAACTTTATAGTACAACTTGTGCAGAAGGATTAAAAGGATAAAATATGTAGCATGTAGAGGGATGACTAGGGGGCATGAAACCATCTGCAAATGTTTGAAAGAAGTTTGCGTTCCCCTTAGGTGTGAAAGAAATTGCTTCCTATTTTACCAGAAAATTTTCGAAGAAATAGTGGGTCAAAGTTAGAAAAAAGGAAACTTAAAATACATTTCAGGGAAATCTGACAGTGAAATTAACTGAATTTTTAAAGCTGGCACAAAATCAGAAAGAGTTGGCCATGCAGTATGGAAAACTTATTTTCCCCCAACCTCATCTGTGCAATCCAGATGATCCAATCATGAATCACTTGAGAAGGGAGTTAGGAACCTGAGAAGGATGGGTTTGGGGTTATGTTTTCCCTTGAAGTAGTCTAATGTGAAATGAGCATCCTAGAAGCCCCAGACAGAGATCTGTGTCTTTTCTTTAGTTGATGACCTTCTAGACTTACAACTCAAGCATTTTTGTCTGTTCAAGGAGTGAGAGAGCCATTAAGATCAGAAGAGTAGATGCTCTGGGAATTCACTACTCCAGAGAGATCAACAAAAGAAACTGTGTGACTGCGTGTAATAAGTACAATAAATGAATAGATAAATAGCAAAGGAGTGAAAGCAGGAAAACCTATGAGAGAAATCAAAAACTAATAAAAGTAACAAGGCAGTGGGAGGTGCCCAAGTCATCACAATAAATGTTGTTTGTACAGGTGTCAGACTATCAGTGGGTTATATGTACTGATGGTAAATGTAATTCATGCAAGACTGGGAGCTATTTTTTCAGATCAGTGTGTCTGAGCACACAGCTGGGCATACTTGTGAGACCTTTAAGTTGTGGATCTAGATTTTCTGCTATCAAGAAAAAGAAAAAAATACTCTTCATCCCTACTGAAATAGTATGTTTCCACACTTCTTGGTTCATGTTTCTGTTGTGCCCACATGGCAGTGTGGCTGAAGCAGCCACCCATGTACTAGCACCACCCACCTGTAACCTCTTCCATCCAGCAGAGTCACAGGCCATACATTTGCTTCTGTGTACTTTGCCTCATGCATACAGTGACAACACCAGTGCACGCTGTATAAAGGTGTGCATTATGCTACTATTAACCTGCATCCTGCACTCACAGTACGTATATTCCTGACGTTTTGCTCTGATTTCACCACATAGATAATCTTCAAGATACTCACATATTAACTGTCAGTAAAGTTTCCACTCATGGGCCTCCTGTCAGGCTCAGAGAACATTGGAAGACTCTCCAAATGAAATATTTCTTCACCAAGCTGCCACAAATTTGTGGCAGCTTGGTCTCCCAGTCATCACACATATTTTGCCTCAAGTTTCCAGGTAAATGTAAACATCTTCCAGAGTCAAAATGACATGCAGTGATGTTTTGGGGAGAGGAAATGCAAACAGATATCCTTTATCACCAGATCATATCCATCTTGAAGTGTCAGAATGAAGTTTTTGAGGCCTCCGAACCCATGGACGTTAGGTTTGAAATTATCTCATCCATCTCTCAAAACCTATCAGGAAACATGTGGGAGTGACAGCTACATGCATTTCCATGGTAGTCAAGTTGGCCATATTGCATACCACCCACCGGCATCACTATTGACTCCAAAGCCATTGGACAAAAAAATTTGTCACAGTGAATCACAGTTCTGAAAACTCCAGGACCACACCAGTTTTCAGGGAAGATGAATCTATCTACCAGCCCTACAGCACCTTCATTTCTGGAACTCAACTATATCCTACTGGGGAGATACTGTCTCTCTCTTTCCACTACCATGAATAGATAAATACTCTTGACAATCGCTGTTTGCATACTACTGGATGGTGCCTACCCTCTGCTCCCTCTGACGATGCAACTATGTTGTGACCAATAGAATCCATGTAAAGGCTCAAGTTGAGCTTTGACTTGGAATAGTAAAGTTCAAATATGCCTTTCTTGCAGCTGCAAGGCAAAGTCCCAGCAAGAATAGGTGGGATGTTGACATCCCTAATATCATCTCCATTTGCTGCCCACCTCATAGCTTGTTCAAGGACTCAGGGTAGCCTGAGTCGAATGGACAAGACAAGGCATTATCTGGATGTATTCAAAGAGACCATCCACTGGGAAACTATCTGGTCATCTGCTACTAGAGACACAAGAAACCTCAAGATCAGAGCCAGAATTTCACATGAACATTTCTAATGTGTATGAGAAAGTGAAAAAAAAAGAAAAACGACAGTAAGAGTCCTCATGTTTCTGGGACCTAATTCAAAATGAGACTAATGAAAAAACAGTCAGTAATACAAATCGAACAAAGAAAAAGAATATAAAAATAAATATATATATATTTAACAGTCTTATTTACCGTTAAATGGGAACTGCAAAAAAGGTGTTAGTTGAGTATATAGTGTCATAAATTGCAAGTGGCAAAAGAGAGTATTGAAAGACTATATTAGATGCTCTAGATAAACAAACAGAAGGAGAGGAAGAGAAGAGAGAAGGAGAGAAGGAGAGAGTGAAAGAAAGAAAGGAAGAGAGAAGCTACACCTCCTAAGGGAGAAAAAAAAAAACCCAGCATGCTTAAGCAGTAGAAGAGTTTATTGAAAGTGAAAATCCTTCTGAAAAAAAATGGAATTTGTACTCACCAAGAAAAACAGAGAAGTATATAAGCCTTGGGAAGCTGAATATGAAATTGTAATAAGCTGAGCAGAAAAGATTTTGAGAACAACTTGTTAAAGGCATAGAATCTAATAATAAAACACATTAGAAGCAGAAAGCTTGCTATTGAGTTAGAGCAACTGAGAGGTGATCAGTGGGCATAAAATACCATTCAGAAAGCACATGGTCACTGCAGAAAAACTAAGTGAATACAACAGATGATTTGTATGGAAAATAAGTCTGAGGAACAGTCTCAGATTGACTGGGCAATAACAGGGGTTTCAGGATAAATGAATAAATTTGAATGTTAATGATTTGTTAGGATCTTAAATGTAAGATTGATCAATCTGCAGTACAGAAGTATCCTATTGCTTAAATTGCTTTATAGCAAAGAAATTGGTAGCAAACCTATTAGCAGTCTTTAATGTGTGTTGTGGAGTGATCAGGTGAACTACCGACCAGTAAAATGTATTATGGAGTTTTAAAAAAATTAAAAAGAAAAGGAAAAAAAAAAAACACTACAGCAGTGAATATGATGTCCCTGGGAAATGTCAATGTGATTTCTGTGGAGAGAGACTGCTTCAGAAAGAATTCTCTGTGGATGTCAAAAAGAATGTGGAAAATGTGATCCAATCTATGCACCACTCTTAGATTTCCAAGAAGCCATTAGCATGATCCTTCATAAAAGCCTCTTAAAGAAACTGAGCTGTCTGGGTAAGAAGGAAGGTCCTCTTATGAATTAATACCCAGCATAAGATAGGAAACAAAGGGTAGGAATAAACGGTTAGTCTTCACAATGGAGGGAGATTACTAGAGAACTTCTGCTATTGAATATATTCAAAAATAATCCCAAAAAGAAGGTAAATAGGTAAAGAATGCTGTGGATGATACAAAATTATGCAGGATACTTAAATCTAAAGCAGACTATGAGTACTTGCAGAAGGAGTTCATGGCACTGAGTGTGAATAGGCAGTAAAATGGAAGATAAAATTCCACATTGATAAGTGCACATCATAGGAAAAAGTAACTCTAACTCCACGTAGATGATGATGGGATGTAAATAAGCTATTAATACTCATAAAATGATCTTACTAGTTACTGTGGATAGTTCTCTGAAAATATCATCTCCGTTCTCTGCACAGCCAAAAAGGGAATAGCATTGTAGGAATTATTAGGAAGTGAAACAATAAGAGAACTAATTTTAACACCACTATGTAAATGCTTGTTGTGCTCTTGTCTTCAATGCTGTGCACAGTTTCAGGCATCTGAAGTCAAGAAAGATTATAACAGAATTTAAAAATACATATATCAGAAAAAAGGCTAAAAGAAGCCTGAAGTTCTGAAGTATGAAGTGAGAACTATGGACTTCCTCTTCTGTGAGAAAAGACTGAGCTAACTTAGGAAATGAGAGGGTTACTGAGTGGCTAAACAGGGTGATATACAAATTGCAGAGGTAATTTGTACCAATTAAATAATTATGCAACAAGTTTAAGTAAAAAGAGTTGCTTTTTTCTTTATGGCATGCAGACAAACTGTCCTCTTTGCTACAAGATGAGGTTGAGAAGCAATTAATATGAACATATTTTTAAAACAGGTTTCAAAATTGGTATCATTAGTGACAGCGGTCTGAAAGCAAAACCCTCTAACAATCCTATGGTGTATCCAGGAGATATTTCAGGGAACAGACTGCTTCATACCGGATCTGTGTTCCTATGGTCACCCCTGAGCAGCCACTACAGGGTAATGCTGGAAATAAGAAAACTAACCTAAAGGACCATTGGTCTGAGACTTAATCACTCTTACATAGAGGAGACAGAAAGTGCTATCCCCACAGGTGGTCTGCAGTGTGCTGGTTAAGGCATTGTGTGGGTAATTAGAAATTTTGGGTTGAAAACCTGTCAAGAAGAGAAAGGTGTGGGCTCCAGCTCTTCTAGTACAGGATCAAGCACATCCACGTGGGCCAGCCAGCACATCATTGAGCTGTTTAGCCTCCCCTGCAGACAGGTGGAGATTAATACCCTCCTAAACCTGGACTACAACTAAAGATAGGAAAGTGATGCCTTTCCACTCCTGTGCACACAGTATTCTTACAAGGAACCCACTGGATCTTAGACATGTAGAAACTGCTGGAGAACAGGCAGCCCACACTGTTACTTGATGTTTGGGTACTGTCTGGGCCAGCAGGTTACCTGCATCTTACCATCCATTTTTTAGGACAGTGTCATGATCCACATGTAAATGAAATACACCAGAGAACAGAACTTTTGATTTTTGTTGCCATCCTAAATGTAGCTGAGCTAACTTAAAAAGCAACATCCATCTCCCTGCCTTGTGTTTCTTGGCTATTGAAGCAGAGCACAGGAATGTTGGGATGCAGATTTTTCAGGATTTGCACATTCATGCTGTGTTCCCAGCTCCCTCCTTACCACCTCTTCTTGCTCCTCCATTTATTTCTCTGCTTCTTTTGATTCTCAGCCTCCAGTCCAACATTCTTCAATGCACAGAAACTTATCCCTTCTTGAGCTGAATGAGCCCATATAAATCGTAGAATCATAGAATGGCTTAGGTTGGAAGGGACCTTAAAGACCACTCAGTTCCAATGTAACCTGGCCTTAAACTTCTCCAGAGATGGGGCACCCACAGCTTCTCTGAGCAACCTGTGCCAAGGTTTCACCATCATTTCAGTGAAAAACTTCTCCTTGATATCTAAACTAAATCTTCCCTCCTTTAGTTTAAAATTGTTCCCCCTTGTCCTGTCAACCCATGCAAAACACTGATTTCCCTCCTGTTTGTAAGCAACCTTTAAGTACTGGAAGGCCTCAATATATAAATATATATGCACATAAAAAATATATAATGATGCCAAACAGGTTACGCCTTTCCACAATGCCTGAGCAAGAGGAGAGTCAGTACTGAAATCACAGGAAATCACATTAACAAGAACAGTGTTTAACCATAGTATCTCTGGCTCTTCTTTACATTTAAACAGATCAGAATTTTCCTTTGCACAAAATCCTGTCTCCAACCCGAGCAGCAGCACGATCAGAAAGATGTAGATGTGCAGTGCCTAAGCATTCCCTTTTAAGATTTCATCTGTTCTTAACCTATTGGACCTCCTGCGAAAACAGTACATAAATCTGCACCACAAACAAAATATGCTTACAGCTTCCCAGCAAAGCCAGCAGTCTCAGGATACAAATAAGCAGTGTTAAAACAAAACAACAAAAAAGCAGGGAGTGTGGATTTGCCTTTACATGCTCTTGCAAGACTGCATGCAGGCACAGCTACTGTTTTGTGAGAACAGCTTTCATATATATTATAAGATCTGAGATCTCTGGGGATAAGTTACACCTCATTACATTTTCAATACCATGATCCCTCTGAGACACTACCTTACAGTGTCTTGAATAGCCCCAGTGTTTAAGTTCAACAGTGTTGCCTGGTAGGCCACTTCACACATTGATGTTCTTTTGAATAGAAAAGTGTTTCCTCACATCTCCTCCAAATGTATTTTTTTTCTTTTTAATTTCCATTTTTACTCCCTTTGCTCTATTATCTGTGCATGGCTGAAAATAATAACTTGGCTTGTCATACTCTGCACTTCCCCCTCACTCTCCCTAATTCTAGGCTACTGTAGATTTACAGTATTTTTTATCTTGCATTCATATCATAGTTCATTTCTCAGTAGTAATAGAATTGGTTTCCTCATCCCTGTTTTGAAGTATTACAAAAATCTTATACTGCAGTGGCCAAAACCACGAAATAATAGCTCAGCAGTGAACACACTGGAATCATAGTATTTCACTCAAGCATTTTCCTTTTTTCTCTACCATCTCTGACCCTTCAAGCTGAAATAAGCTTCTTTCCTACGGATGTAATTTAAAAACAAATAAAACTTTTATATTAGGAAAGATAGTTTTGCACAGATATGCAAAAAAAAAATGTCTAGCATCTATTTATGTGCATTTATATTGTAATTTTATGATAACATCCAACGTCTATGTGGTCCTTTGGAGTCAGTATAGACCATACAAGGTGTATGAGGGCTTATTTTCCATTTTGTTGAAGGTTATGATTGATGAAGTACCATGCCTTTAATAAGTGGTCTCAGGAGCAAGGAGAAATACCATGAGCTCCCTGCTCCATCTCCTTCCCATTCTGTACTCATACCCAGCCTGCACAACATGCCAGGCTGCTCTTCGTCCCTACAGATGTTGAGGTACTCTCTGGAAGGATGGCAAGTCTCTTAAACGTAGCCTTGAAAGGAGGGCATAGTTGTAGCCAAAGAACATGGAACTTTCAGTCATAGCCCTGTCTTTGAGCAGAGCTGTGGGACATCTACAGAATAACTGCACTGTGGTCATTAAATGTCACCTCTGCTGGGATAACTTCTGACATGTGTAAAAGCCTCTTGTGCATTGATCTCTGCCTGTTACGCTAATATTATCACATTCTGTTGCCTTCTTCTCCCTTATCTGTCTGTTCTAACCGCCTTGTTCCTCAACTCACAGATAAAATCATAAGCTCTTTGGGGAAAAGATGTCATCTTTCACGTACACATTGCCTAGGATTACAGAGTCCAAAATGTTTGCTTTGGATCACTGGTGAGTAAGAGAATGTAAATGACAAGCAATTGATAGAGCTAGATTTAGTTAAAGAGGAAATGTTTCTCCCTTAAATTGGAAAGAATGTCTGGCCAGTAGTCTGGATGGATTAATCACCAAAAAAAAAAAAAAGCAGTTTTGGACCATGTTGTAACTAAAAGTTAATTTAGCAAATGGTTCCAACTCCAACTGTTTTCTGAAAATGTCAATATGATTCATTTTAATGTTCTCTAAATGCTTTGCTTTTTCAGGCCAGATTAGCAACAGGCTTCAGACACCTTTCACAAGGCCAGGAAGGACTGGATAAAGAAGTCTTATAGCTCTGCTGTACTATTAAGGCACTCTTTTAAACCACCTCCCAGACCGAATCAATGAGCTTTCCTGCTTACCCTCTTCATGATTAAGTGCTAGTCAACACTGAGACTGGGATTTCTCAATCTCTCCAATTCTATTTATTGTGAAGTACTTATTCAGTGAAGCAAGGAATGGAGTGATTCTTCCCTTTCCACTGTTCCCTTTCCCATATAATCAATTCATTGAATATTTTCACTTTCAGATCAATGCAATGCAAACATAAAAATGTATTTTGGGATGGGGGTTGTTTTAAGCACCGTAACAAAATAAAACTACCACTTTGCTGTAGAATACTGACTATGTTTTAAAGGAGCAATATATCCCCCTCAAAGTTAGAATCATACCTGAAGAGCCATTAAGCTGTAGCTAAATATATATACACATATATATTCATCCAGAACAGGTGTGAGATAGTGATATTATAGATGGTAGGCCAAGTGGAATAGATGAGGTTTTAATCAATGATTTGAATGCAGAGAGAACATTAATATGGGGATTGAGTTTCTACTGGGATAGCAGAAAATGAAGTGTGCCTAAAACTTGCTAAACCTTCTTGCTCCACTGTCAGTCAGCTTCAAGACATTCACTTAGAAAGCTAAAAATGTGGTTTTTTTAAGTTGTGTTTGGACTTAAAAAATGATCTCAAGGCCATACCTATAATATGCTTCATAATTTGTTTTCTACGTAACACGACAGTTGCATGTTTCAATGAAATTGCAGTTACACAGTAGGTCTCATCTCTTCTCCAAAAAGTCCTGTAAACACAATACATTTAAGAAATGATTTGCTTCTTTAGGTCCAGAGTCAGAAAGATGACTCTGTCAATGGAGCAAGTGTGAGGCTGCTATTAACCTTAATCTGAGGGTAGTAGAATGCATTTTCATTCTTCTTTATAAAGTGGTGTATTGGAACAGTTTAAAAGGAAAAACGAAGTGAGGAATGGTTTACAAGGAGATGGGTTTTTTTGGCTGGCATTTTAAATATATCAACCAACTGCAGTAGTTGGAAAAAAAACAGCCAAGTTCTAAAGCACACTAAACTTTTTCAGTTTTGAAGCTGAAACACCAGCCTTCCAGCTAAATCTGGGTAAAGAGCAACTGCTTTGAGTTTAACTCGATTTTACTTATCAGTTAAAACCATTGAGAGAAAAAAACAGTTGCTACCTGTGGAGCGGAAAAAGGACACTTGATAACTGCTAAATATAATGAAGTTAAATTCAGTACCGTGGTTCTGAACATGTATTTGGCTTGAAGTTTGCAGCTAATAAACAGTATTTTTCCTGCACAACTTCACTTGGTTATATACTTAAATAATCATGCCTACAATGACAGTGTTGTAACTCAGACAATGAATAGGATCCAGGTATCACACTGCAAGTTCAGAAGAGAAACCCTCCCAAAGTTCCCCTTTCTGCAGCGAAGGAATCATTTCACAAGTAACACAGTTTAACATTTCCAGATTCAGCCAAGCCTTTAGGGAAAATTCTAGAAATGTGATGAAGAGCCTTCTCTCTTCATACATTGTAAAGTATATATTGCTAATTATATCCTTCTTACAGAATCCTAGACCAAACTGTAATAATGTCTTTCTTTCATTCCAACCCACAGAAATCTGATTTTCTCTCTCAAAAACATTAGAGATTGGACTCTTAAGTAAGGTTACACCTAGGCATAAAAATTGGTACTGGTTGTAATAGTGGTTGTGATTTCATTTCTCAGGAGCTTTTGTGGTCATGTTGCACAACATATTGGCTAGGACACATAATATTCTCTCACTCACTCCTCTTGAAGCCATTTCCTCTTCAACAGAAGAATTTGGGTTCTTTGGACCAACATACAAGCAGGCAACTCTACAGCTCAATAACACTTACTCTGCTGTCTCTCCGTTATTAATACAAAAATATTTAGCAGAAATAGAATTGATCCTATAAGAATAAGGCCCTCTCTGCAGTCATAATTAGAAAGCTGGAATGTTGCAGTTCTCGATTGTATGTGCTCTCTCTGCATCATGAACCATTTAAATGGCAAAAAGTTTAAATCTCCAGTATTAGCATGTAGATGGAGTTACCTATGTTCTGAATAGCTGGATTCATGCCGCCTCCTCATTTTACATAAGCCACTGAACTGTTCTCATTTTACCATATTCAGTCACTGATGATCTCTAGGGAAAAGATTTTAGTCCCGTTAGCTACAGAAGTCCCACTGGAAGCCAGTATCCTTGAAGAAATCACTCCATCATACCTCAGCTGTGCAACTTCAACAGCATCTGCAGATCCCATCCCAGCTTGTGACAAAAATCCAGTGATTAGCATTAAAGGCTTATTTTAAGTTGATGACTGATATCAATGATTTTCCAAGCAAAAAGTGCTTATTCTCAGTCTCCTGCTGGGGATAACTCACTTGCTGTTCCTCTGCTTCTTCATTTTCCCCATCCCAATTAAATAACCAACCTGGTGCAAAAAGCAATTTTGATTCTTTTTTTCCACTGACTAAATGAAAATGGGTTTAATTAGAGCATCCACTACATGCCATACACAGGGCAGGCACATCTGAGACAGCTGCAGCAATAGCTTGATGTATTAACATTTCAGAAATCTCTAAAAGTGGGCAAATGCACCGCTCTTCACTACGACAATTATTATTTAATAGCTTACTTCATCAAATGCCATGTAAAGGGTAAATGAGAAAATCATATATTGTACTGTGAGGGATTAGTGTTTGTCAGTCATAAAAACAGACCTAAATCTCACAATTCAGATGAAGAACCAACTCACATGACCCTGCTCAGAGTTTGAAATGAAGCCATTGGATAAACTGCAATGTTACATCACATTTTATATCCCAATATAAATCTCATTGTGTTTTGTAAGTAACATTACCTCTACTTTTAACAGGAGGGAATAGTTCCTATGCCAAGTTCAAGAAAACAGTGCAGAGCTTCTCAAACTTCTGCCAGCTCAAACCCAAAAGCATGCACCATCAGGTTGAGTTACTTGAGGAAAACATAAAATGCAGTCATAAAACTTTCAGGTGCAAGGCGTATGAAGGATGCCTTCATAGAGGCATCCTGAGGTTTTCTTCTCCATTTTCAATAGCATTAGCAGTCGATAGTTAGATCATGCAGAACCAGCTCAGCTATCTCTACAGCTACCAGATAACCATGCCAGTCACACCAAAGGGCAACCTCAACCTTAAGGGAGACATCAGACCTGAACTCAAAACTTCTAAATCCCAAGATATTTCTGAATACTTCTAAATCCTGAACAAAATATTGGTTTCTTCTGGAATCAGATTAAATTCTGTGGGCTCTAAAAGCCTGATATCTTCCCATAGCATAGCTTAAAAGGGTGCTGCTTGGCTCAAGCTGCCTCAGAGGACTGATGTGGGTGATTAACACCAAGAAGGTATTCCTGAAACAGTCAGCAGCTGCAGAGATAGAGATGGAGCTCAGCATGGAGCAGGCGTGGGAGAGGAAATGTATTTAAACTAAGCTGCTGAGTCTTCTGAGAGCTGTTTCTTCTTTTCTAGAAACTGCTACCACTGCTGAGTGAATTCATCAACTGAATGAATAATGGTAGAAACCCTGAGAGGCGGAGGTACAACTGAGCCAAAACTACTTCCCATAAAGCCCTATTCAGTGACTGTTTGTCTCATTTATTACTACATAAAATATCCTTCATAGGAAAGTGACTGACAATTATACTTTCTCCATATATCTTTGCACTCTGTGTAGTCTTGACAAAAATAGGTAGCCTGTATCTTCAGCCTTCTTCTTTCAAAACCACCTCTTTTCTTTTTTTTCAATTACTTAGTGAAAGAAAACATCATTCTCCTAAATTTTTCATATTACTCTTTCTAAAGGGAGCCACTTCTTATTTTTCCATTCATCGGAAATTATATCAACCTCAACTGGAGCATAAATCCACAGCCACAGTATTACCGAGGCCAGAAGTTTCAGTTTACCAGAAAATGGGGAAAAGAAGGACCAGATCAGAAGGTGAACTGCCTGCTGTTGTCATAGAAATCAGGTGAAGAGTGACCTCATCTCTTGATCTTGCTGCAGGAGCAGGGAGAATCTGGCAGCAGGTTTCCAGGACTCTGAGGGGAGGGCTAGGCGAGTCCGACACGATTCTCTCAGTGAAATTGGTTTTATGATACGTCCTGTTACCTGAATTTTTAAACCTCTGAGGTGGCACAGGCAGCAGACAGATATTTTGTTCTCAGAATAGGAAACACACTATTTGCTATCTTACAATATGTTTCTCTTTTCTTTCCGTTGCTGCTTGTGACCTTCTGCATTTCCACAGTGGTCTCTGTTTTGAACTTAGTTTTCCTGTGGCTTTTGCCTGTCTCTGATCTCCTTGTTTTAGAGTCTATGTTGTCTACATCACTTGATTTTGTACGTTTTCTTTTGCTTTTCATTGAGAACAGAAGGTAAGGTGATGTACTAGACAAGTCACTGCACTGAGGTTTAGAAGACTTGCATTAAATCTGGTTCAGGTCCTGAACTATAGTAAGTTTTTTCATCTCCCTGATGTCTCCTTGTCTGTTCAATTGGAACTGTAAACTGCTCTGAGCAGGGACACACATCTGTTGCTTATGTTTGTACAATCATTAGGAAAAAGCTCTCATCTGCACTTGCTGTCAGCAGATACCACTGACATATAGTCAAATGACACCCATACAAGACAAGGCTTTGCCTGCATTTTAACCACTGATTTCTTCACACAATGCACATCAAAAGGATATTACACTTTTTTAAGATTGCAACATGACCCAAAAACCCTCTCCTCCATTTGCTTTTTCCTTCTGGCCATGTTTGCATCTCACCATGTGGCTGTGCAAAAAGTAAGATAGGCATCAAATTTAATCAAACATGACTGCAAACTTCAAAATTATAAGCTAAAAAAATTCATATTAACAACTAGTAAACAAACTCCTCACTGTGAATACCTACAAGCAGTACTGTATGCTTTTTTTCAGGGTGAACACTGAGAATGAGCTGATATGAGCTGATAGCAGCTATTGAAGCCATGACTGTGATTAGCCCAGCACCTCACACAAGCTAGCAGCACACTCAGCCCCTTGGCAAGGTGTATTAGCTAGGACCTGACCCAATGCTTTATTCACATGGGTTTTAGCCAGCTAGGAAGGACTTGCTTGTTTCCTCCTGCAAAATATCGTATAAATAAATTTCTAGTCACTCAGTACTGCAGAGGGAGTTCATCTTGGTCCCTGGTCTTTTAGTATCACAGTACCTCGGTTTCAAGCAACAAAATGGTGGGTATCTTGAAATGCAAAGGAAAAAAAAAGAAAGCTAAAAGAAAACTTCTAATTAAATTATGCAAATGTGAAAGGATGTTAAATATTTAGGTTTTTAAGGATATCTTCAAAATATCTCCTCTGAGAATAGCAGAGTCTGTACTACGGGGCCTGGTAAATATATTAATTTTACAGAAGACCCCTTGGATTCAATGCAGCACACATTTAAATGCGCTGTGACAAGTAATTCAGGAGTTTCAGTGTACCATATGACATATTTTTTTTTTTTTTATTACTACTGACATGTCAACAGATTTGAGAAAAACATTTTTTTAGTAAGCACAGCTGCTATCAATTTGGATAATGATAGTCCATCACCATTTTTTGTGTGTACAAACAAAGGGAGTGAATGTTCATGCAAAAGAGGGAGTCTGTATAATTCCCATTCATAAAACATTTGCAGACTGTACAGGGTCAAGACAAAATTATTATTTGAGTTACTGGCCTCGGCAGTACAGATGTAGAAATAGAATACTTTTCTGGTCTTGGTAAATCTGATTTCTGTGAACTCTGTCCCCATGATATCATATACAAATAATAAATAGACACCCTCAGAGTTCCTATCACAGTAAAAGCACATCTTGTCAGTGTAATCATTCACTGTATATTTCCACTGCTCTACTTTTATATCTCTCTATTTCTGACTTTCTCAGTCTACCCTCCCAAGATCAATGGTGTTCCTGTACAATCGTTGCTAGTGGTTGCTTGCTAAAAATGTAGCTGCATAAGCTAATTTTCTTTCCTTCCTTCTTCATTACTCTGCATTGAAGGTTTAAGATTCTTCGTCTATCTCCTTACCTGTAGGTAGTAAGTTTTAAGGCTAACGGTAAGAAAATATGAATATTTATGACACTTTCTCATTAGCACAAATCTGGGTTTCCCCTGGCTCACTTGAACTACTTAAGCATTATTTAAAAAGGCAATTGTTTATTTATGCAATTGCCCTGTGAAACTTCTGACTACTTGTAACCATCATAGATTAGAATATTTAAATGAAATACTATTCTCCTCCTTTGCTTTTTCATATGCAGAAGGCATGCAACAAGCATGTTAACCAAGAATAAGGACTTGATTTTTTTATGTTTTATTAAAAACAATTAATTTTGGCCATTATTTTACAGAAAATCTATAAAATGATACTGAAAATCCAAGGTTTGTGTCATATAAAGTTCCCAATCTTCCAGCAGTCAGATTAACTAACTCTGACCTTACTGCCACATCTTCTAAGAGGAGGCTGCAGGTGGATGAAAATCTCTTCCCTTTCAAATTCCAAGTTTTCTCATTTTCACCCAAAAACTATTTCAGCACATTCAGTATAGAAAAAAAATGTAGAAATTATGCATAAGAGTGGAGAACTTCACCTTGATGCATTATGTTTGTAACTTAGTTCTCTGGTCTTCCTTATTTTCTAAATCAAAATGTTTCCACCCATTTATTTTTTCCTTAGAGCACCTCATTTCATAGAAGTCACAGAAGACCTATCTGAAAACACCTACTTTTAATCATGCTGCACACGATGTTTGTGAAACAAGCCCACAAGAGAAGTCTCTTGTGTCTTTCCTGCATGGGAAAAGTAGTCTATGACATTTAAAATAATGCTACTTCTTCTAATGAAGCATAACTCTGCCTACAACGAGCATCTAGGGACATAAATATACAGAAGTGGAAGAGATCTTTAAAGTTCTGAAGGACCTTCCTGTTCAGGTGACCATGTCATATAATCTCATTAAAAATGTAATAAATTCCATTATAAAATTATTTCACTTTTTTATTCTCATAGCTCCTGTGGGAAGAGTACTTCAGAACTTCATGTCTCTGGTGGTTAAAATCTTTCTGTTAATATCCAGACTAAATTTAACTAGGCCCCATGAGAACTTATTTGTCTTTTAAACAACTTTGGGCTTTAGTTTTAGTTTATTTTTAGTGTGGATGTAGCCTTTATTTTGAATGACTGTAAAGCAGAAAAATACTCCAAATGGAGCTTCATCATGGCATTTTTTAATGTCAATACACTTCCCTGCAGTATTTGGAAATGCTTTCCTAATCCATACAACAAATACTTTTATGTTTTTGATGGCTTCATTGTTCCTTTATTTTCCCTCAGTTATTCTAAAATCAACTCATACTCCCAAGCCCTTATTTTCCTTTAGTGATTCTTCTTTATGTGCGTCCAGTTTTTGCAAAAATTCATGCTACCACTTCCAGCAGACTTATGACTTCAGTTTACATTGAACACTTATTATCAGCCCATTTCTATTACACAAATGGTCTCAGACAACATTAGCTCCAATATTAAATAAGGTGTAGCTGAGAACCTGTCCTTGAGAAATTCCAAATGAAGTTTCTCTTGAGACCAGTACATTCCCCCTCAGAACAACCAACTGTTATCTTCCCTTTTACTTGACTACCAAAAACTTACTTCAATCTCTTTCATTCAATTTAACTAATAATTTTCAAGCACTGCTTTTATCCAAACAAATTTTAACTGTCTGTAATTAGTTTCTGCGTCATCTCTGGATACAATAGGTACAGAGAAAGAATAGACAATAATTGGGTTGGACATTAGGAAAAACTTTTTATCAGAAAGATGGTTGTGCACTGGAATGGGCTGTGCAGGCAGGTGATGGAGTCATCGTCCCTGGAGGTGTTCAAGTAATGTGGAGATGTGGCACTGAGGGATATGGTTAGTGGGCAATATTGATGGTAGGTGGTCAGTTGAACTAGATGACTTTCAGGTCTTTTCCAACCTTAATGATTCTATGAGTTATTTCTTAATATCCATCTGATTTCTGGATGTATGAAGCTAAGTAAGATGAAATTGATCCTATTGTCTGAAATTGTGTTACCCACTCAGACATTAAACATTCAGAGTATGTCCCTGTTGTTTATGAAACTATCCATCCACTATTGTAAGATCTGCTTATGACAGTGGTATTGCCATGGACTGAAAATATTATAGTGAATTATTCAATAGTGTATGAAATTCCAGTCATTGATAGCTTAGGAAAGGAAAAACAAATTGGTGAATTTCATGGTATTAAAGTAGGTAACAAAAAAAATTAGGGTGCTGTAATTTTTTTGCAAAAATCATTTTATATTGACTCATTTTATCCATAAAATTGATCACAATAATTTTATGTTTTACTTTTTTAAAAAATATTGGGGAATGATGCCGAAGGAAAACATTCAAACAAGTATTGTTCAGAGAGACAATAAAATTACAGAATCACAGCATGGCTGAGGTTGGAAAGGGGCTCTAGGTCCACCTAGTCCAACCCCTCTGCTCAACAGGGATGCCCAAAGTATGATGCCCAGGACCATTTCCAGGTAATTTTCAGAGATTTCTAAAGAGGGATACTCAGTAACCTCTCTCAACAACCTGCACCAGAGCTCCAATTGCAAAAATTGTATCTAAGCAAAAATATTTGAAATCTTATGGTCATTTAAACTTTTAGACTCTCAATCAAATTATTGTGACAATCAAGTTATTATGCAATGTCCATGTGAATGCTCTTAGTCAGTGGTAAAATACATTTTTTGCTCAGCTTAACCCAAAAGTGCAAGAAAACAACGGGAAATCTTCCTTCAAGAGACAGAACTCAGCATTCATGTCTTTGTAACAGACTTCATATCTAATGAACCAAGTTATATTATCTAACTCAGAAACACCAGCTGTGATCCAAGTTTAACCTTTTTCTCATATTCTTATTTCTGAAGGAATAGTTTCTTTAATATCTGAAAGAAATCATAGAAGCGCAGTTGTTGAATATGAGCCAGAACAAAAAAAGTTTAAGAACTAATTGTGACTTCTTAAATTCCATTTATTCAGATAAAGAGATAATCTTGTCTTTAAAGATACTGTGATGAATTAATTCCCACTGACATTAAGACCTGCCCAAACTCAGTGGTACAGATCCAGGAACATAAGCGTTGGTTGTTTAGGCAGATAAATGTGGAATTTAAGTCTCATTTTAAGCATACAAGTATCAAAATGCTGATCTACGTTCTGTGGCATTATTGAAAAAAGGATCCCAAAGGTATTAATCCCAAATGTATTAATTCATTTAAAAAAAACAAACTCCACTGCTATGTATGATATTAAAATAAATACTATTACTGCTTTTACTACTACAAGAAATAACTGAGAGCCCAACCTTAACATTAGTATTTGATTGTTCAGATTATTTAAGGGTCACCATGTTTTGGCAGCTGATACTCTTTGAAGTATTGCATAGGTACTGATCAGGGTCTAGCACATGAGAGAATTTTTTGGTAGGCAGTATGAACAAAACTGCGCAAAGTTTGGCTCCTTCTGCTCAACGGAGTCTGCCGCCTGTCCCCTGCAGACTTTCTATCTTCAGATATTTCCACATGACCTCATGCTACAAACTAGGACAGGCAACACTCATTTTCCCACCATGAAAACATCACTCTGATGGTTTGCAACACAGTCCTTATATTATTTCAGACACATTTAAGCAGTAGTAGCTCTAATGCTTTTTACTCAGTTGGGTCTCAATGGAAAATATTGTGTTGGACATTGGAGGGGAGGGAGGAAGTGTGTACAGAACAAAGGAGGGTTAAGAGAAAAGATACAGAAAAAAAAAGAACAGTATATGTTATCCATTATTTCTTCAAAATAATACTAACAGGATAAGACTAGATGTTATGGAAAACAAAACAAAAAAACATCCATTAGCTTGCAAATGGCATTGTATCTTTCTTCTACACAACACCTTTCACACCTAGAATAAGATGCTGCATACCTGCCCTGCAAGATTATGGAAAGCCAGCAATAACAACAAAAGCTACATAAACACATGAGAACTCTGTAGCACATTTACTGAATGTGTTTTTGCTGGAAAATAAATCTGCTTCAATCAATGTCATCAGAAAAAGGAATGCTGAATTAGACAGTCACACAAAGAGGTCTTTTCACATCAGAACTTTCTAACATGCTCCTAAAATGTTGTTTCATGCTAAGCTCAAATTGCCTCATGGTCATTTCTTCAAGCCTGAAGTTGATCTGGGAAATGCCTTCTGAGATCTACTGTACAGGTACAGTATGTCTTCTGTGTAGTACATGCTTCCCATATGCCACAGCATATGCATGTTGTGGATTTGAAAGGTCTTACCACAGGAGATTAATTTCATTGGTTTGAATTTCCTTCTACTTTAGTCATTAGATGCCAAAATTTCAACCTGAAGGCTCTGGAGCTTTAAGAAAGCAGAAGAAGCTCATATGATGGATTCTTAGGCTTCTTAGGTATCTATAACACTGACCAAAATCAGTCTAGTGACTCTTCTCTTCTTTTAGGTATGTTGGCACAGATTAAAGAACTGTTTCCACTGATCCCATTATGGTGCCCAAGAAGCTGTAGAGAGTGACTCTAGCTGAGGGGTAGATAAGAGCACTCTCTTCTTGGCACCCATTTCTGCATGTGATATTAACAGTCTCCCTCCTCCCACTCCCTCAAGAACTGGAGTCACCCCTGATTTCGGCCTCCTGTTCCAGGAGATAAACTACAGCAAATCTGGGAATATGCCAGGGGTTTCCGGGACAGAAAGTTCAAGTAAGCTTGGGAATGATTGATTAAGTCAATGATGAAAAGAGCATAAGAAAAGGCCAGAAGAGAAGTACCGGAAGATTTTAGCAGTGTAGTTATAGAACAAAATGGAGCATACAGAGTGAAAGGAATAAAGCTGGAGATATACAGACCTCATTTATAAAGGTGCCGTGATAGATTTGTGTGTGTGAGACCCACTGTGCTGCAGGCACATCTCACACACAGCTTTCTTAGCAGCGGGTTGCATGACCAGCAAGCTGCCTGGGCTGCACCACTCACGCTGCTGCCCACACCTGTACTTGCGCATTTATTATCTTCTGTATTTAGGTAGCATAGAGGACTCCAGCTAAAACCAGTTTTTATTAAATATCTTCACTCTTTTTCCTTAAACTCCCATTTTTATCTCTAGCATCCAGAGAGATGCTTTTTTTGTAGCAGAAGACATCGGCAGTGATTCAGGTTGTGCTACTCTGACTGTGTCCCGGATACAATGGCTGACCTCAGCACAGCTCCTTCTGTGATATTTGCTCCTTCTGCAAATCTCCCAGAAGAAAGTAATGCAATCTAATGGGAGGTGTTATGTTTCTGTGACACATTTTTAAATAAATACAGAAGACCTTTGTAAAGCAGCTACTAGATAGGCCTCACTGGTACAAACCTCAGTTAGCTTCATCATCATTCATTTGTACTAAAATTTGGGAAGGGTGTCTTTTTGAAACCCTGTGCAAGCAGCTAGTCTTTGAAATATTCACTGTATATTGGTAAAATCTAGAACTGAGAATTTCTCTTCAAATCATAATGAGAATAAGGCACAAATGAAAATCAGCATCCTAACCTAGACTCCATCTCTAGATGCTGTAATGTGAGACTGTTGAAAAGATGGCTAAATTATTTGGAGTTATATCTTATGCACTGGGTTTACACTTTTTCAGCATCCTTGAACACCTGTATTAGATGCTTTTTATTGGTTATAATGTGTTGATATCTACGAATTCACTTGGAGGCTGTTTCTAACATACATGGACCCTTCTGAAAAACAAAAATGTGTCTTCAAAAACATATTTTAAAAAGCTATCTAGTGTTAATATGGCTATTAAACGTAGGGAACACTCAGTTCCGTTGAGATCATCATGTACAAAAGGAACACAGAAAACAATAGAATCACTGATTGCAAATTTAGCCTTAGGAAGGTCAACAGCATAAAAACAAAACTAGTTTCATTCCAGAAAATGTATCCAGCATTATTGGTTTTGGATCTTGTAGCTATAAGGGTATTTTGCTATTGATTTTTGTCTCAGCTTTTACTGTGGACCAGGAGTCAGATGGCTAACGTGCTATGCAAGACTATAACTGCACTATACATCAGTCCCATTCAGGGTACATTTTCCTAGATATAAAGACTGTTGACTATAGATCTTGTTTTCTGCTCCTCTATGATACTGGGCCACCCCACAGAGCTCTAGGCTGGAGGATTGTTGGCTATTCCTCGGGATAAGTTCCAAATTTCAATTTCTTATATTAACCATCTTCCTTCCATCTGGCTCTAGTGCTTATACTCCAATGTGGTCTTTATGGGCTTTGCAGCACCTAGGGCAATACAGCTTTTCTTTTTGGCAGCCAGCAATAGCCATGGACTCTTTGCCTGCCTTTACTTCTGCATGTCATATTAGTATAAGCTAGTGTAATTGACTGTAGCTGGCATATGTTGCCAATTTTGTTCATCTGGCACAGTGAAGGGGCTTCCTGAAGAAAAGCGAATTTTTCCACAGTGTTTTCAAGTCTGCCCATGTAAACTTATAATTGTCTGGAACCTGTATGTTGGAGCAAGGCTCAGACCAACAGGCAAGCCGATCTCACACTGTTTTAACAGATGTAGATGAGCAGATAGTGCCAAGTGAGTGTATTTGCATCAGATACGTTAACTGAAGGCATAATTTTCAGCTGAAAAGGCTACTTACAGTTTAGATACCTTTAGGCTTAGGATTGTTTTTCTTCCTTTCAGTGGATTTTTTTTAACTCAACACTTCTATAAACTTTGAGTTAGGTGATGTCTTGGAGTGGAACAGAGCACTGTCGTAGTAAAGTGCCTTGTCCTTTTAAAATAAATATGCCTTCACTCTTTTAATTCACCATCTGAAACTAACCAAGACAATCTTCTGCATGCCTGCCGAGCTTCATCTGATGAGGTCAGCAGACTTGTTCTCTGCATTTTTTTTCTGCACAACAGGGGTACTCACAATATATTACAAGCCCCCGGTAAGGGTGATACTATATGGATTCTTAAAAAAAATAAAGCATGTGTGCCAGTTTGGCTTGAATTCTTTGAACACGTTGCTGGATTGTTAATGCAGGGGAAAGGGATGGTCGTATAATCTGTCTGCATTTCACAACTGCTCCTGGTGCCACATGACACTACAGAGAGATTTCTTTATGAAGTCAGAGAGCATATTGCAAAGGGTAAATGCACTGAATTGGATTAAAAACTGGCTTGTAAAGAGGAAATGGTTTGTGCTGGAAAAGAGCGGACAATTCAGGATGACGAACAGTAATGACAGGGTTGCTGCAGTAAAGCTTAGTATTAATAACACTGACAGTGATGTGTATTAATAATAATACTTTGTGCTTCTATAGTACTTTGTTTGTTCAAAGTACTTCACAAATATCTAATTAACCATTATCTAATTAAGAAAGACTTTGAAAGGGGCTGGGGGGCGTGCATGACAATATTTAATATGTTCCTTTGTTTGATAATGGCACAAAATAGGAGGAGGGCAGCAGCCACAAAGGCACAGAGCATACGCATTCAAAATGTTTTGGATAGATGAGGTTTATGGTCTGATAATTGGCTTATGCATTGCAGCATAGAGAAGTATAAAGTAATGAAAGAAGGGAGGATCAAAACTATCCACAGAGACTATAACCTAAAATGAAACACAATACAAACCCAGAACAGACTTGGACGTGATAATGGATAATGCAGTAAATCCCTCTCTACAGTGTTTGGCAGAAGCAGAAAAGGCCTTGGGATTTACATTGTATATATAATCAGTGTCTTTTTCTGTTAAATAGGGCAGTAATGAGACTACATTAGGAATAGTGTGCACTTCTGGTCTTCTTAAGCCAAATTCCCTACTAATGTACCTGTCACAGAGCCCTTTTAAAGTCATCAGAATTACAGTGGCTGTAATTTGGCCTCATATTGTTAGCGTTGATCTTACTGCCAAAGAAATTCAAAACCTAACTGAGATGTCATTTAGTTATAGATCAAACTCATGAGCAGATAAACAGGTCAGGATCTGTTGAAACTGGTGTCAGTATCCTATCCATCTGTTTGGAAGAGTTAAAGGAGCTCCATCACCTCACACCTCTGTATCCTGAACAAACACAGAATGTTCTTCTTCTGAAAGATTACGGTGAGGAGAAAGTGTTAAAAAGGGACATGATCATACAATGGAGCCAGCACAGTATACAACCAAGCATGACAGGTGATTCACAACAAAGTAAATTGGTATTCAAAGTCATAGCCAACTGAACGATACTTAAGTTTTTAGATAACTGTCTCCATCATTTTCAGTCCCACCACCACATTCAATCAAATTCTTCTGAATATTGCAAGAACATTTGGTGTTTGGAGGAGACAGCGTATCTAATGAGTACCAGCTGAATCAACTCTACTTATTATAGGAAGGACATTGCTGATAATGAAAATGCATGGCAAAGGCAATGCAAAATGATTAAGGGTCTGAGTGCATAAGTTATGAAGGAAGATTGTCTTATAGTAGAGAAAAAGAGTCTATCTTAGAGGTGCATGTGACTCTGAAGGGATCAGATAGACACCAGCAAGCTGATTAGAATAGTAATTAATTTCTTTGTAATACTGATGTTTATGTTAAACATGTGGAGGTGAAGTGGTTTTCATAAGAAGAAGTGCAAGCAGGATTTATTGGCAGAGATGTTGGTGGAAAAGAAATCCATTAAAAAATAAAAGCAATTGAAAACAAGAGAAAATTTCCTTCAACTTAGAAGTAGTTCCACCTGAAATTATTATGTTTTCTTCATTGTTCACTGTTGAAGAAAAGGATCCCATTTCTGAATGAAAAATATACACTGTTCTAGTTTACCTGTTACTCTCTCAAACTATTGCATACTTATGCAGGTTAATTCTCACTTCTAGTCATGTATGCAGTAAAAATATTTATACCCTACAGAAACAGTGGTGTCTGCTGGTTCCACTCACAGGTGAAGTACTGTGTGGATATAATTACAGCTACCAAGAGACACCTATGCATCTCAAACTCAGTTTTCCCTAAGCAGGTTATGATTACTCTTCTTTTATCTATCTGCACTTCTGTGAGCCATGGGCGGGAATGCACTATTAATGTAGAAGGTTATATACAATAAAAGGTTCTAGGTTCACTTTTTGGTTTCACTCCTTACTAGCTGCTTTCTTGACCTCTGACCTCAATTCTCTTTCTATGCTTTTTATTTCACCTCAGAAATTAATTGTTTCTTTCAGAGAAATATGGGGAACACACTAACTTGGTGGTCTGTTCCCTCTATCATTGCTATCATGATTTGTATTTACAAATGAATATCCATTTATATCTTCATATGCTACAAAGTATAGACAAACTCAAAAGCCTGAAAATAAAAGACCATAAGCCTGGAGAACTGCCAAACCCACAGCAAGAGAACCGCTGAGGTGAAGTGTGTAGTTCAAGTTCTCAAGCTGAAGTGCTTGTAACAAGTTCAATTAGGTTTGTCTATGAGCCATTAAAGAAGAATGCAAAAATCCTGGAAAGACTGCTATGTGAGACAAAATCTGTTCTTAAGAGAAAGTCTAGTGATCAACTGCACTCAGATTTGAACCTCCTTTAAGAAGACAATGCAGAAATACTTACCACATTCAACTGTAGCTACTGTATTCAACTGTAGCCATTGACTGGTGTTTGAAAGAAAAAAATGGTAACCCAATCATACAAAAAGGAGAGGGGAAGGCAATCCTCCCATTCTTGCAGACAGGAAATCAAAACTTCATGGACAAAATTCATGTCTTTCCTTCGTCTTCCACTCTCATGGACAAGTCTCACATATTTTCAGAAGGCACAGAGTATTGTGACTTCTGTATTTTGAGCCAAGGTTTTCTGAGAGGTTTCCTCCACTGAAGTAGGTGTTTTCTTACCTTGAACCTTTCACTTTACTGCCATCCTGGATGATTTGATTTTTCCCTTAGTCTCTGTGAACCACAAGGCTTTTAACTCTTCCCTTTTTTCTTTAAAAGTTTAGGCAACAAAGCTCCCTCAAAACTAAAACAAAGGTAAATCATTTTCTTCATTAAAACTTAATTTAGAAAAAAAAAAAAAGAAACAATCTTACAACATAGCATGATTCCATTCAGATATTTGAACTTGCATATTTAATCTCTATGAACATCCAAAACAAAAAATTCCAAGAATCCAAATGTTGCTAAAGAGTTTTTTTTTTTTTTTTGCAAAATCTCTAGCAAGAAGTTAGAGATAAGAAAAAATATTAATTAAAAGTCTGCAAGTTTGAATCCTTTAAATTCCTCTTTCATAGTGAATGGGTAGATGAAAGAAAAAAATTCATGCAAGCTTTTTAGAAAAAAAAAAAGTTAATGTCAGGTAAATGAATTTGGGGCTGTCATAGAAAATTTGATAATATGGTTTCTAAATGATTCATTTGGTAATGTGTGAAGTATGAATTGAGTCTCTAACCCAAGTGTGTGTCCACAAATTTGACATGCACCTGGCATCAAAGGACATCCTGACAGAACAACTTATAGGATCTCCTCTAGAAGAATAAAATTAAATTAAATTAAAAAATACATAGCAATTACCACACTGAGAAATTCAGAGGGAGAAAAAAATACATTAACTTTTCCACTAGACAAGATCTTAGAAAAATATGACAACTCATACTGTCTACCATGCAAGCAATGTCATTTATCAAATCCAGGTAAAATGATAGTGAAGCCAAGAATTCAGGCTTGCCTTTAACTTTGTGTTATTTTATTAGACCTCATCCATTTTACATTGTTATTGAACCATATCAAAAGCAAATTTAGCATTAAAATTGCTTTTTGCACTACACAAAGGAAAGGAAGGATTTGGACTGAATGGTACAGGTCTGGAGTCTGATATTAAAAAAAAAAAGCCACCACAGAATATTTTAATGCATTTAATTGTAAAGATGTCTTTTTTGCTACAGCAGCCATACAGTGGCACAAGCATTATATACTGTACTATACTATATTATGTCTGCAGTGCCTCAAGGCCAGGTCTTGCATGAGATCAGGGCAGCCTGTTCTACTGGGGTTTTAGTTACAAATCCTGCCCATGAATTTGGAACTAGATGATTGTTGGGGTCCCTTCTAGCCCTAGCCATTCCATGATTCTATGATTATATTTTAACTGTTTGAAAACATAATGAACTGAAATAGTCAAGTTTTTATCCTAGAATTACTGCTCAAATGCTTTAAAATACAGACTAACTCTTCTGTGTCTGTGTTAGGATTTAGGTATGATGTTGTTTGTCTCCTTAGGTACATGGATACACATAAACTGCTTTCACTTAATAAATAATTTTTTCCTCCATTTTCATAGAAACATAGAATAAGATAATAAGAATAAGATAATAAGATCAGAAGAACAATGGAGGTAACAAATAGAGGGGCCCTGCCCCCAGGCAGGGGGGGAAAAAGGAACAACAGAGTGTATTGGACCGTGTGAATTCGATGGCCTGGCACATCAGAACCACGGAAATATGAGGCTCTGGTGGACACTGGTGCACAGTGCACTCTAATGCCCTCGAGTCACCAAGGGGCAAAATCAGTTTATATTTCTGGGCTGACTGGGGGTTCCCAAGAGTTGACTGCGTTGGAGGCCAAAATAAGCCTCACTGGTAAAGACTGGCAAAAACATCCTATTGTGACTGGCCCAGGGGCTCCATGTATACTTGGTATTGATTACCTCAGAAGGGGCCATTTCAAGGATCCCAAAGGGTATCGATGGGCCTTTGGAATAGCTGCTGTAGACACAGACAACGTTAAGCAGCTGTCTGTTTTGCCTGGCTTGTCAGAAGATCCGTCTGTTGTGGGGTTGCTGCAAGTGAAAGAGCAACAGGTACCGACTGCCACAAAAACGGTGCACAGACGGCAGTACCGCACCAACAGGGATTCCTTGCTCCCCATTCATGAGTTGATTCGTCAACTAGAGAGCCAGGGAGCAATCAGCGAAACTCACTCACCTTTTAACAGCCCCATACGGCCAGCGCGTAAAGCCAGTGGAGAATGGAGGCTGACGGTAGACTACCGTGGCCTGAATGAAGTCACACCCCCACTGAGTGCTGCTGTGCCGGGCATGCTAGAACTCCAGTATGAAGTGGAGTCAAAAGCGGCCAAGTGGTACGCCACCACTGACACTGCTAATGCCTTCTTTGCCATTCCTTTGGCCACAGAATGCAGACCACAGTTTGCTTTCACCTGGAGGGGCGTTCAGTATACCTGGAACTGTTTTCCCCAGGGGTGGAAACACAGCCCAACCATTTGCCCTGGGCTGATCCAAACTGCACAGGAACAGGGCGGTGCTCCTGAGCACTTACAGTACATTGGCGACATTATTGTGCGGGGTAATACAGCAAAGGAAGTTTTCAAGAAAGGTGAGTCAAGCATCTCGCTGGTTCTGTGATTTGGTTTCGTTATTACTCTTTCCGAAGTGTAGTGTTTTGTACTGTCCATGCCGTTTCTCGGTTTGCGGTGGTTGGGTGGGTTTCGTCTCGTCCTGTCAGTTGTTGTCAGTGAGATGAGTGCGAGGTCTCGGGCGCTTCATGCTCCCTTGAGGTCGTTTTTTCTGGGCGTAGTGTGCTCTTTGAGCCTGCTCTTCTCCTGATTGTACGCCCCCTTTTTCGTCTGCTTGTCCTCGTAAGGCCTGTGCTCCAGACCCCTCACCAGCTTCGTCGCCCTCCTCTGAACACGCTCCAGGGCCCATCATGCTACTGATGCCACTTGGAGTTAGTGGGTTGCGTTGATTACGCAGCGAGCTCGGATGGGGAACCTTAATCGTCCAGGAATCTTAGAAGTGATCATGGATTGGCCTGAAGGCAAAAAGTTTGGAACATCACCAGCAGAAGAGGTATCACGTGCTACAGAGGCCCCACCATACAGTGAATTCCCAGAAAATTAAAAGAAATACGCCCTGTTCACAGATGGGTCGTGTTGTATTGTGGGGAAGCATCGCAGATGGAAATCTGCTGTGTGGAGCCCAACACGACAAGCTGCAGTGGCCACCAAACAAAAAGGAGAATCAAGCCAATTTGCAGAGGTAAAGGCTGTCCAGCTGGCCTTAGATGTTGCTGACCGGGAGAGGTGGCCAGTGCTTTATCTCTGTACTGACTTGTGGATGGTGGCAAATGCCTTATGGGGGTGGTTACAGCAGTGGGAACAAAACTGCTGTCCAAACAAAGAATATGGCTGTAAAGGTGCGTCCTGTAGATGCTCATGTGCCCAAGAGTTGGGCTACTGAAGAACAACAAAATAACCATCAGGCAGATTGAGCCTCCAAAACTAAGGAGGCTCAAATGGACTTGGACTGGCAACACAAGAGTGAGTTATTTCCAGCTCGTTGGGCCCATGAGACCTCGGGCCATCAAGGAAGAGATGCGACATACAAGTGGGCTAGAGACCGAGGGGTGGACTTAACCATGGACACTATTGCACAGGTTACTCACGACTGTGAAACATGCGCCACAATTAAACAGGCCAAGAGGATGAAACTTCTACGGGGGGAATGGCAATGGCAAAAGCGTAAATATGGGGAGGCGTGGCAGGTTGATTAGATCACCTTGCCACGGAGCCGCGATGGTAAGCGTTACATGCTCACCATGGTGGAGGCAACCACTGGGTGGCTTGAAACGTTTCCAGTACCCCACGCTACCGCCCGAAACACGGTATTAGGTCTCGAGAAACAAGTCCTGTGGCGACACGGCACTACGGAAAGAATTGAGCCAGGCAATGGGACTCATTTCAAAAATTCCCTTGTAAATACTTGGGCCAAAGATCATGGCGCTGAGTGGATTTATCATATCCCCTATCACGCACCAGCTTCTGGTAAAATTGAACGATACAATGGATTGTTAAAAACTGTGTTGAAAGCAATGGGTGGCGGAACATTTAAGCACTGGGAGAAGCATTTGGCAGAAGCCACCTGGTTGGTCAATACTCGAGGATCTATCTATCAATCGTGATGGTCCTGCCCAGTCCAGCTCTCCACATAATGTAGGGGGAGATAAGGTCCCTGTAGTACATGTAAAGAGCATGTTGGGAAAAATGGTTTGGGTCTTTCCAGCTTCTGGGAAGGGCAAACCTCTCCGTGGCACTGTTTTTGCTCAGGGACCTGGATCCACTTGGTGGGTGATGCAGAAAAATGCAGATGTTCAATGTGTACCACAAGGGAATTTGATGTTGGGGGAGTGCAGTCACTAAGTCTGTGTATATATCGGTATATATATATGTATATACACATATATATATATGTGTATATATATATGTCTGTGTGTGTAATGCATGTTTATTATTGTTTGTTTGTAGGTGTACATTAAGCACGATGTAGTGATGTGGAATAAGGGGTGGAATGTCATGGTTTTAAGATTTTTGGTTATTGGTATTCCACATCATAACATCATGCAGTGTACCGGGAGTTAAAGAGTTAATGCTCCAGTTCCGTGGATCATGGATAGTTCCGGGTACCTGGTCCTCAGAAGAACTACATTTCCCGGGGGACTTTGCTGCTCTGTTACCATTTCTGTTCAGAGGGAAAGATAAAACTGTTTGCAGATCTCAAGACGCTCCCTCTTCTCTTCCCGTCTCTCGTCCCGGCAGCATCTCGCTCCCCAGCCGTCTCCCCATTGGCACTAGAGTAAGGCCTACTTTAATTTTGGACACTCTCTCATTTTATTGGATTTATTAGCTTAATTTGTAATTATATTGTATTATATTGTGTTATTTGGCATTCCGATATCTTATTTAGTAAATGAGTGTGTTTCTCCTCAGATCGTTGCCGCTGTTTTGTTTTTAGGCCCATCTCCCTACCCTTTTTCCCTTTTCCCTTTCCCAGAGCGTGGGTCCGTGGGTCCCCCGCCCCAGTAGTCACGGAACCGGGCCAAACCTGCCCGTAAACCGTTGACAGCAGGGATGCTGCAGCTGCTGCTCTTACCCAGGAAAGAGGAGATGATCACCTGGGAGGTGGCTTCCAGAGGTCCATTTACTGGGAGAGCTCCTGCTCCCTGGTAGGGCATGGCAGGGTTCTGCTGCTCGCTGAGTGTGTGTCCTGGTGGGCTCCCTCCTGCGATTACAGGGATTGATGTCCATAGCCAAAGGAGCTCCTCTGGCTGCTGATCTGCAGGAGCGTTTTTCAGGCCTACTGCCTCTTGCCCCTGTCCTCCTGGGGGGACTGGATTCTTCTCTCACACTCTCTTCTTTTGGGGCTGCAGTTGCAGGTGCAGCCCATCTCTGGGAGCTTTCACTGCCTGCCTGGCTGCAGTCTGGTGCTTTGGTACATGTAGGGCAGAGTGTCCCAGAGTCAGATCTGTTCTTGGTGCATCCCCTGCCCTTCTCTTCCACTGTGTCCTCGCCACAGGTTCCTCTGCTGCCAAGTCTGTCCTTGGTTGCTTGACATTGTTTGTGGGCAGTTTTGAAACAGCAGCCAGCACCTGCTGCTGCAGCTCATCAGCAATTTGTCGGGCTTTGTTCAACTTTCTAATTCTTTTGAAGAACCACTTCATGACGCGGGTTAGAGACTTGGTCCCAGTGGCATTTGGAGTCTGTGGCAGACCTGAGGGTCTCTGCTCACTGAAGGTGAGGGTGGGGACGTTCTTCTTGGAGGAGCTGGCTTGTCCTGGGTGTGTCCCTTGCCCTTCTGCTCCTGCCCCCTGGTATCATCTGGCGGCAATCCGTTGCTCACTGGCGCTGCGCCCGCCTGGACACCAGCAGGATGAAGAACATGCTCAGACGGGGCAGGAGCTTGGGGCTCCAAGAGCAGCCCGCTCCCAGGAAGCAGCACGTGGGCTGGCTCCCTACAGGCAACAGGAACCAGCATCTCCACGTGCCTGTGGCTGCTGCCACTCTGGCTCAACCCCTTTCTGTGCCTGGCCTCACTGGCACCACTGAAAGTCTTATCTTGAGATGCCACCAAGTCCTCCTTCATTGCCTCCAGAGGCGGACGTGGGCTTTCCCTTTTGCCCAGTAGTCGGGGTGATCCTCTAGTCTCACATTGATCTGTGTCCACACAGTCCGTCTTCCCTTCCTGGAGGGCTCCTCACCTCTCTTCTTGATCATGGAATAGAGGGCCTTGCCAGCAGCTCGGAGCTTGGCCCTGGCACACTGAGTGCAAAGGCACAGGAGGGCCGTCACAAAGCAATCGCTCTGTGGTAGAGGTGGTGTTCCTGGCCTAGGTGCCCTGTGTCCTGCTGCCTTGTGCCTGGGCCTCATCTCTGCATGGGCTGGCCGGGGCCGGAATGGTTCACAAAGTGGCAGAAGCCTCCTGTCGCGGCGCGACAATTAATAGGCCCTAAAGTACCGGGATCTCATCCCAGGGAGAGAGACACAATCACAGACGCTGTGGAGTCAACTCTCATTTTCTGGAACTATCGCGCGGTCGTTTATAACCGTACAGCTGCTGCGCATGCCCAGTCGCACCCGAGTCACGCACTCACGCACCCGCCCCCCCCCTTTTAACCCACCTAGCACGAGGCATTACGTCAGCAAGCACACGCCTGTGATTGACACCCTTCCTTTTGTTCACCGTGCCAATCAGCACGCATCCCCCTACCGTTTTTACCCGCCTCATCTCCCCCTTTTCTTAGCCGACTACATGGCAGTTTCCACTTCTGGAGGCAATTTCTCATCTGCCTCTGGGAGACGTTCCCGATCTGGATCCCCGCGGCGCAGGTCTCGGCATTAAAATATTGGGTGGAGTTCTGGAACATCCGCCAGAAGTTGTTGGCCATCGTCAAGGGGTTGGCCACGAGAAAGGTCAGGACGCTCAGGCGAAAACAGAAGATGACGGCCATCCCGGGCTTCTACGGTTTTCTCAAGCCACGGTTGCACCAAACGCGCAGGGATCCACCGTGTGCCAGAACCTGTGGAGACACATGCATAACCCCTTCCCCACGTAATTACATCAGCGGGTCCTTCCCACCTAGGGCTTTCTGGGAGGCAATAACCCACTTGCGGCATGGTACGACCACTGAACAGCATATTTTGGTGGAAAAATAGTGCTGAAGGGGGGTGACGTTTGTCGGGTCCCGAAAGGAAAAGATTTGATTATCTGTACACTACTTTTCATTACACTTAGTGAGTGATGCCTTCAGCTATCTTCAGCCTAGCTGGCATTCCTGTGTAAACAGTATTTACTGGAACAAAATAGAAACTACTGCTAGCCATACTTCTAATGTGTTATTACAAATCTACTCTTGCAAACAAAAAGCAGTAAAAATACTTTATTTTCTTTAAACATACAAAGCCCACAGACGTGGGCTTTCCCTTTAGCCCAGTAGTCCGAGTGATCCTCTAGTCTCACATCGATCTGTGTCCATCCTAGTTGGCTCTGAGAATCCGTTTTTAATTACGGGCCGTCTTCCCTTCCTGAGGGCTCCTCACCTCTCTTCTTGACCATCGAATAGAGGGCCTTGCCGGCAGCTCGGAGCTTGGCACAGGCACACTGAATGCAAAGGCACAGGAGGGATGCCTGGTAGAGGTGGTGTCCCTGGCCTAGGTGTCCTGTGTCCTGCTGCCATGTGCCTGGGCCTCATCTCTGCATGTGCTGGCCGGGGCCTGAATAATTTACAATGTGTACAATGTGGCAGAAGCTTCCTCCACACAGCTGACAAAATCCTTCGCATTCGTTCAAAGAGCCTCCTTTGCTGCTGGGTGGCAGCAGTATTATTCTGGCCCTGCTGCCTCCTGGCCGTGGTGCTGCCTCCTGGCCGTGGTCCTGCCCCTGGGTGAATTCCTCTCTCCCACTGTTGCTCCTTGTGCATCAACCAGGCCTGCAGTGTTGGATGGAGCCACGCCCTGGGACCCTTCCTTGCCAGGCAGACAATTTGCCTTTTGCCTCTCAACATATTGGAACTGCTCCAGCCTTAGACGCATCAACCTGTTCTGCTGGTCTTCAGTGCCTTCAGGGACTCCGTAGGAGGCAGTTTGGACATTTTCTTCTCTTGTGTGTGCATCTGCCAAGTCCTCCTTCATTGCCTCCAGAGGCGGACGTGGGCTTTCCCTTTTGCCCAGTAGTCCGAGTGATCCTCTTTTCTCACGTTGATCTCTGTCCCTCCGAGCTGGCTCTGAGAATCTGTTTTTAATTACGGGC
>NC_034411.1:104310598-104311706 GCF_002078875.1 Numida meleagris
GGTCCTGAATAATTCAGAATGTGGCAGAAGCCCCCTCCACACAGCTGACGAAATCCTTCCTATGAGTGTACGTTCAAAGAGCCTCCTTTGCTGCTGGGCAGCAGCAGTATTATTCTGGCCCTGCTGCCTCCTGGCCCCGGCCCTGCCTGTGGGTGAATTCCTCTCTCCCACTGTTGCTCCTTGTGCATCAGCCAGGCCTGCAGTGTTGGATGGAGCCACGCCCTGGGATCCTTCCTTGCCAGGCAGACAATTTGCCGTTTGCCTCTCAACATACTGGAACTGCTCCAGCCTTAGACGCATCAACCTGTTCTGCTGGTCTTCAGTGCCTTCAGTGACTCCATAGGAGGCAGTTTGGACTGGAACCTTTTTTTCTTGTGTGTGCGCATCTGGCATGGAGGCAGATTTTCGCAGTTGACCATGGTGCTGCGCTGCTGACTTCCTTGCCCGAGCTTGCCTGTGCCTGTGCCTGTGCCTGTGCTGAAAGGGTGAGCGGATCGACACTCTCGTGTGCCTCCATGGATGAGGAAGCTGGGAATCTTCCTGCCCCAGGACAGGCTCTGACAATCTCTTCTCCACGTGCTGTGGTGCCTGCATTTTCACATTAGGAGCATTGCGGCTTAGTCCCTGCTCCGCTTTCCTTTCTGGGATGGAGCTTTCCAAGTTCTCCTGGGCTTTCGGGTGCGGGCAAGGTGCCTCCGTTTCCCCAGAACTGGTGCTCAAAGGGCACGGCGATGGCCTTGAAGAGCAGCTGTTTTCACTTGCTGTGACCCAGGTGGTGGAATCATCGCTGTCCACAGGCATTTCCAAGATGCGCCTGTGTGAGATGGAGAAAGAGAAGGAAGATGAGGGCAGTTCTGAGCCAAACACTCCTGAGGGCCCCAGGGCTCTTCTGTCGCCTCAAAGGCGTTGGCAGGCTGTGTCATTTCCACGGGGTCCCAACAAGTGAGTGCCCAAGGTTCTGTCCCTGCTTGCAGGGCACAGAGCGAGGATGACACTGTCATCTCTGTGCCTCGGTGATAATCCCCTCTACCAGGGCACTGCCTCTCAGACTGCAAGTCTGTGGATTTCCCTGTGTCTTCCCTGAGTCACTGCAGTTTTCCATGTCCCC
>NC_034411.1:104316991-104319520 GCF_002078875.1 Numida meleagris
GTGGGAGGTGACTGGAGAGGGCTGCCGTGCTCCAAGAGGGGACAGTTTTACTTACTGCATCCTCGAGTGCTGTGAAGACGTGCGGAAGTCCCAAACTGTTGGGAAAGGAGACAGAGTGAGCGAATGGGGAGCACCTGATGGGGTGGTGGGCACGCAAGGCCACGGGGTGTCTTTGCAGGGCGTCTGCCCTTGCCCAGGGCTGCTCACCTCTAGAATTTTCCTGGTTGCCTTTGTGTTGGCACATCCTCTGTCTCTCTCTCTGTATGGGCACAGAAAGCAGCAAGTGAGAGGGGAGCATCCCCAGCAGCCTCAGCTGCACCCACAAACCCAGGGCACAGCCAGGCCCAGGCCCATGCCTGCCCCGGGACTCCCGGCCAAGCCTGGCCAGGCCCCGCTGGGACACGGCCTCTCCTCCCTGGCAGGGCCCCCAGCCCGGGCCTGGGATGACCCTGGCCCCTACTGACACCCCTCCCTGTGTTACAGAGCCTGGCTCAGCACTAGCCCTGACTCCTACCCTCCGATCCCACAAATCCATAACGAAGTCGAATAATGCTATGATCAGCATATTCCAGAGGATACGGTAGAAGATACTGTAATCCTCCAGGCTGGGGAAGAAGCCCATTCCCCAGAAATCAGCCATGCCTGTGACGTGCAGAGAGAGCCAAGCAGTCAAGCTCCTCTCTCCAGTCAGCTCACGGGCAAAGTGGCACCCCGCCTCGCTCTGCCCCAAATTTGTGGTGTCCCCTTTGTGATGCGGGTTGCCGTGTCACCAGCTGGGGGCTATGGCAGGCAACATTTGTGATGCAGGGACAATGGGGTGTGGCACAGCCCGGCCAGCTCAGCACAGCAGGGCCATGGCCAGCCCGCCCCAGTGCCCACCCCTGGCCCTGTGCAGGGCCACGCAAAGCCTCTGGCCTCTCACCAGGAAGGACTGAATCCCAGGCCCTGTGCCACGCTCCCGCTTTTGAGAGCCCACAAAGCTCTTGTTGGCCTTCACGAGTCCAGCAAGGCAACGATGGCCGTGCTGCTGCTGCTTGCTGTTCCCCGGTATTTTCAGGGGAGACCTCGAGTGGATCAGCTCGGAGCAGAGGCTCGCACCGACGGACCCATCGCAGAGAAGTGAAACAGTGGCAGAACACCACCAAAAGAAGCACAGGGAGAGCGAGGGAGCCCCAGCTCCCCCAGGTGGGAAGAGCACAGCTCCTGAGGAGCAGCAGCCGCAGTTGGCACAGGGTGAGCGAGCAGGGAGGGTGCAGTCCTCCTCCCCACTGAAGAGACTAGACCACCTAGCGCTGTTCACCTTATCAAGGGCACTAGACAAGCCACGGTCTCCCCTTGGCCAAAAGCCATTGCTGACAAGGCTGTGGTGACCCAGTCCGAGTGCCCACGTGGCTGTGCAGGTCTCTGGCTGCAGGGAGTGCCTGAGCCTGGCACAAGCGCTGGGGGCAGCGGGGATAGATCCCTCCTTGAAAGAGGAGCAGGGCTTTTGAAGGAGATGGATGCCACAGCAAGGAGAGGTGGTGCCCACGGAGACATCTCTCTGCTATTCCCAGGATCGCTGCCTGTCCCAGTGCAGCCAGAAGAACAGGCGCTGGGGCCTCTATCTTCTCAGTCCCACCCAGCGCCATTGCTTTCTGCCCTTTGCTGCCTTGAAGGACTGGCACTGCTCCCAGCCCACGCTGAAAGCGTCAGGGAATGCTAGGCTCAGGTTCCTGCCCTCAGGGACCAGGACAGCCACTCTGTCCTCTCTGCAGAAGATGGCAACAGAGCTGCCCACCTTGCCCATGCAAGGATGGCTGAGTAGTGAGTTTTACGAGTCGAGTTATTTTTACCTTTCACCCTTCAAAGACAATCTGATGCCTGAGATAAAGAAATGGACTACTATGGAAAAAGGCGTCCAATATTTGAGAGAATGCGCCGTGGTGGAAATGTTACATGACCCCATGTTCATTCCTGATGATCCAAACCAAGAGCAGAGAATCATAGAATCATAGAATTAGCTAGGTTGGAAAAGACCTACAGGATCATCCAGTCCAACCATCCACCTACCACCAATAACCCCACAAAACCATGTCTCTCAATACTACGTCTAAATGTTTCTTGAACACCTCCAGGGACGGTGACTCAACCACCTCCCTGGGCAGCCCATTCCAGCGCCTGACCACTCTTTCAGAAAAGTAGTATTTCCTAATGTCCAGCCCAAATCTCCCCTGGCGCAACTTGAGGCCATTCCCCCTCGTCCTGTCACTAGTTACAAGTGAGAAGAGGCCGACGCCCAGCGCGCTACAACCTCCCTTCAGGTAGTTGTAGAGAGCGATAAGGTCTCCCCTGAGCCTCCTCTTCTCCAGACTGAACAACCCCAGCTCCCTCAGCCGCTCCTCGTAAGGCCTGTGCTCCAGACCCCTCACCAGCTTCGTCGCCTTCCTCTGAACACGCTCCCAGGCCTCACTGTCTTTCTTGCAGTGAGGGGCCCAAAACTGGACACAGTACTCGAGGAGGGGCCTCACCAGGGCTGAGTACAGAGGGACA
>NC_034411.1:104320254-104347916 GCF_002078875.1 Numida meleagris
TGAAGTCTAGGTAGACCACATCAACAGCCTTTCCCTCATCCACCAGACGGGTCACTCGATCATAGAAGGAGATCAGGCTGGTCAAGCAGGACCTGCCCTTCACAAACCCACGCTGGCTGGGACTGATCCCCTGGTTGTCCTGCAAATGCCGTGTGATCTCCCTCAGCATGATCCTGAGAGAGTCAGGTGTACGCCAGAGATGTGGCGTATATTCACAAGAACCGCACCAGAAAAGTACGCCGGTACATTAGCAGCCATGCATGGCAGAGGGGAAAGAAGACCCCCTGTGGGTGAACTGATTTCTTAGGCTCCATGAATTTGAGCTACGTTTAACCCCTCTGCAAGTTTATGCTTCAGCCATTGTAAAGGTAACTGAAAGACTGGATAGAGTTGAGAGTAATCAAGAAGATCTAATGGAGGAACTGACTACTGTGCCTCGTGACGATAAACCTGACGACGATCAGGATTATCGAGACAGCCTACTGACGGGGCAGAGCAAATTGTTTTCCTCCTGACCTGCATCATCCAGTGTCTCAGCTATTAGAAGAAGACGTCCTCCTGCTCGAGCAAATGACAACAGTAAGACTATGTCGCGCAGGCTCCCCAGGGAGGTGGTTGAGTCACCATCCCTGAATGTGTTTAAAAACCATTTGGATGTTGTGCTCAGGGACGTGATTTAGTGGTGGGTTGTTAGAGTTAGAGTCGTATGGTTAGGTTGCGGTTGGACTCGATGATCTTGAAGGTCCTTTCCAACCTGAGCAATTCTATGATTCTGCGATTCCCTTGTGGCGTTACCTACATGACCATGGAGAAGACATGAAGAAGTGGCACAAAAAACCCACTCCTGCACTACAAGCACAGGTAAAAGAACTACAAGCCAGATCAACCACCAGGACAAAATCCTCCGCCCCAGTTGCTGTGGGACGCAGCAAAAGCCATAAGATCAGAAGAACAATGGAGGTAACAAATAGAGGGGCCCTGCCCCCAGGCAGGGGGGGAAAAAGGAACAACAGAGTGTATTGGACCGTGTGAATTCGATGGCCTGGCACATCAGAACCACGGAAATATGAGGCTCTGGTGGACACTGGTGCACAGTGCACTCTAATGCCCTCGAGTCACCAAGGGGCAAAATCAGTTTATATTTCTGGGCTGACTGGGGGTTCCCAAGAGTTGACTGCGTTGGAGGCCAAAATAAGCCTCACTGGTAAAGACTGGCAAAAACATCCTATTGTGACTGGCCCAGGGGCTCCATGTATACTTGGTATTGATTACCTCAGAAGGGGGCATTTCAAGGATCCCAAAGGGTATCGATGGGCCTTTGGAATAGCTGCTGTAGACACAGACAACGTTAAGCAGCTGTCTGTTTTGCCTGGCTTGTCAGAAGATCCGTCTGTTGTGGGGTTGCTGCAAGTGAAAGAGCAACAGGTACCGATTGCCACAAAAACGGTGCACAGACGGCAGTACCGCACCAACAGGGATTCCTTGCTCCCCATTCATGAGTTGATTCGTCAACTAGAGAGCCAGGGAGCAATCAGCGAAACTCACTCACCTTTTAACAGCCCCATACGGCCAGCGCGTAAAGCCAGTGGAGAATGGAGGCTGACGGTAGACTACCGTGGCCTGAATGAAGTCACACCCCCACTGAGTGCTGCTGTGCCGGGCATGCTAGAACTCCAGTATGAAGTGGAGTCAAAAGCGGCCAAGTGGTACGCCACCACTGACACTGCTAATGCCTTCTTTGCCATTCCTTTGGCCACAGAATGCAGACCACAGTTTGCTTTCACCTGGAGGGGCGTTCAGTATACCTCGAACTGTTTTCCCCAGGGGTGGAAACACAGCCCAACCATTTGCCCTGGGCTGATCCAAACTGCACAGGAACAGGGCGGTGCTCCTGAGCACTTACAGTACATTGGCGACATTATTGTGCGGGGTAATACAGCAAAGGAAGTTTTCAAGAAAGGAGAGCAAAGAATCCAGATCCTTCTGTGAGCTGGTTTCGCTATTAAGAGGAACAAAGTGAAAGGTCCTGCACAGGAAATGCAGTTCCTAGGTATGAAGTGGCAAGATGGGCGTCGTCACACCCCAACAGATGTGGTCAACAAAATCACTGCCAGGTCTCCGCCCACTAATGAGAAAGAGACGCCATCTTTTCTGGGCGTAGTGGGCTCTTGGAGAATGCCATGAGCCTCATTGTAAGCCCCCTTTATAGCCTCATTGTAAGCCCCCTTTATCAGGTGACGCGGAAGAAGAATCATTTTACGTGGGGTCCTGAGCAGCAGCAGGCTTTTGAGCAGCTTAAACAGGAGATGGCCCGTGCCAGGGCCCTGGGGCCAGTACGGACGGGACAGGATGTAAAGAACATCCTCTACACTGCTGCTGGAGAGAAAGGTCCCACCTGGAGTTTGTGGCAAAGAGCCTCAGGAGAGACCCGAGGCCGACCCCTGGGATTCTGGAGTCGAGCGTACAGGGGGTCCAAAGAGTGCTACACTCCAACTGAGGAGGAGATCTTTGCCGCGTATGAGGGGGTTCAAGCTGCTTCCGAAGTAACTGGTACTGAAACACAGCTTCTTCTTGCCCCTCGACTGCCGGTGCTCAACTGGATGTTTAAGGGAAAGGTTCCCTCCACCCATACAATCATAGAATCATATAATTAGCTAGGTTGGAAAAGACCTACAGGATCATCCAGTCCAACCATCCACCTACCACCAATAACCCCACAAAACCATGTCTCTCAACACTACATCTAAACGTTTCTTGAACACCTCCAGGGACGGTGACTCAACCACCTCCCTGGGCAGCCCATTCCAGCGCCTGACCATTCTTTCAGAAAAGTAGTATTTCCTAATGTCCTGCCCAAATCTCCCCTGGCGCAACTTGAGGCTATTTCCCCTCATCCTGTCACTAGTTACAAGGGAGAAGAGGCCGACGCCCAGCTCACTACAACCTCCCTTCAAGTAGTTACAGAGAGCGATAAGGTCTCCCCTGAGCCTCCTCTTCTCCAGACTGAACAACCCCAGCTCCCTCAGCCGCTCCTCATAAGGCCTGTGCTCCAGACCCCTCACCGGCTTCGTCACCCTCCTCTGAACACACTCCAGGGCCTCAATGTCTTTGTTGCAGTGAGGGGCCCAAAACTAGACACAGTACTTGAAGTGCAGCCTTTAGTTTTCTTCCTTCTTTCAGTAAAACAAGTCAAGTTCTAAACAAACAAACAAACAAATTGCAGTTAAACAAATGTGTAGGCCATTAATCTTAAGATTCGAGTAAATCTGTGTGGGTTTTCTCAAATTTCCCAAATGAATCCATAAGATGTCATATTTTTTTAGAGAGAGAGAAAATGCTCTGAACAGGACAGTAAGAAACAAGGTAGTTGTACTCAACTTGTGTCAGGAGAGACTTTATAACGTGTCAACAACTATACAACTTTGTTGAATCATTACTGTAACAAGAGACACATATACACAAAACAATATTCAGATGCCTGACCACTTAGTGATCAAGAATGTGTTGGCAAACTGAAACATTTGCTGCTGTTTTTGAACTGAAGAAGTCAAACAGCGGCATCATTCAAATATAGGCTGCTGCTAGTCCTAAACTGTGTTAAGTAAAACCATAAAACAAGTTCCTGTCTACATCCATTTGTGTACTAACATGTGGTCTCTTTATTTGTCTTTCATCATTTTCTGTACATCATTCTTCTTTTGAAGTGGAATAAAAACACTGAAACTTTTCAGTCCAGAAAACACCTCTTGAAGAAGCTCTGGATTTATGCATGTCATGTTCTAAGGGGATTTTAATTTACTTTCATCATATGATCCCTTTTCACTCTTCACACACATACTGCATTCCTACTAGCTGCGGTAAGGTAAAGAATGAGAGAAAAGGGAGAGAGAATTTGGCCTGAGGGAGAAAAAAAAAATTCTCATTTATGTCTGAAATGAAAAATTGTCCACGTGACAGATTCTGAGGTTGTCATGGAGGCCAGGAGCTTCGTAGCAGAATGCTTTCACAATAACATTGTCCAGAATTTGCAAAACAAGCACTCAATTACCTTCTGGATTTTATAAAATCAGCATTTATTTTCATAATGCAAATTGAAATAGGTGATTTGGCTGAAATTAAGAGGCTCTTTCAGAAGTTTGAGTCCTCTAACTGTCTCACATGGTTGTGTTAGTGTCCCTCTGGCTTTCTGATGAATCCAAACAACTTAGTTCCTTTGTTTATAAAATGTTACATGTGCCAAAAGATGCACTGTTTTGTTTTAATGTGACAAGTAGCAAATGACAGTGCTCTGGGGAATTCCAAAGAAATAGAAAACAAGCACAAAATGCTAACGTGCTTCTTCCTTGCATTTACAGTTTAGAGAATCCCACACAGATATTCTGACTTCTATTGCACTGTAAATAATTTTGACATAATTATAAACTCATAGAATCATTTGAGTTAGAAAGGATATCTGGAGACCCTCTCATCCAACTTCCAGCATAAAGCAGGGTCAAATTAGAGTACATGGAAAAGCACTAAGCTAGGTATTGAATATCTCCAACAACAGAGATTTCCCAGTATCTCTGGACATCCTGCTTTAACATTTGACCACCAGTATGAAAATGATATTCTCTGTAAATCAAAGTATGTGTCAATGTATCTTCTATCCTTTGATCATCACAATCCCACCTTAGCTTTTTCTTCTCCAGGTTAAGCAAGCCAATTTAATCAGCCTCACTTCATCTGTTCTCTTCCATAGCCTCCTAATTATCCTTGTGGCCTTTCACTGAATATTTTCTAGTTTGTTGATACCTCTTTTGCTGGGGGCCCAAAACTGACCATAGTTCTTCCTCATGTTTCAGTGTTCTTCCTCATGTTTCATGTGATAAAATGACAGGAAGGGAGTAAATATTTTGCAGACAATGACACTGTGGCTGTACTGGGCACCTTGACTTCCTCCTCATGAATATTTCTTTGGAGATCTATACTTTCTGATAGAAGGAAAAGATAAAGCTAAAATCCCATTCATTGATGTGAGAGGAGCTGTCCTCCCTCTTTAGTTTTAGCTGCTGATATCAAAAACCTACAGTGGGGAAAACTTCTCTAATTTTTTAGTCAGAAGAGTACAACAGATGAGTAATTTAAGATTTAGCACCTAAATTAAGTAAAGAAATAAGATATTACCTAAACTGGACCATTTAGATAGCTGACTACAGATTATATTAACAGAATGAAATGTAAATATTCCATACCCAGAGATGCAGTTTCACTGTTCAGTATGGGAGGTAGAGAACTATTCTGCACTGTTAAGTGACCTACAAACACTTTTTGTATTTAACAGATAGTTCTACATGATAGATTTACTGCATTGTACAAAAACCTAAGTAGAATAAATAAAATGCCAAGTGAAGTGAGCTCTTTCTAAATCAGAAGTGACCCTGTTGATTAAACTTCCCAGAAGAGAACATTTTGTCCAAACTGAGTGTCAAATGACTATAAGTCCTTTTCCTTGATATTTTGTTGTTGTTGTTCAGTAGTTTCTCATCACTGGAATGTGTAAGGTCAGCGCCCCATCACTGCATAACTGTAAATCTTAAAAAACATCACTTGCTTTAGTTTTATATTAGTGACCAGACTCTATGGTCTCTGCATTGTGTTCATTTTAACACTACCGATCAGTCCATAGCTTCCAACAATTAACAGCTAAATGCACTCTCCATGCTTCCACACACTGGCTGCACCCCAGCATTGTATTCCAGTGGCTTGCTATGTGTGTGTATGTGTGGGCAGAGGGGAGTGCAGGGAGTGAAAATTGGACAGCTTTAGCACACCATTAGAGCATCCAAGCCTGAAGTCACAGTGTTTAACGCTTGGAATGGGATGGTCAAGCAAAATGCTATCACTTTCATCTGGAATCTGGGAATAAAGCCAACTCAGATAAAAAGGGGGAAAAAAACTGACTAAGCTGACAGCTGTGGTGAAGCGTAGTGATAGCAAATGCCAAGCAGACTGAGAATTTAAATACAATGCTACAAATGGAACATGCTTATACTCTACACTGGCGCACACAAACAGCTGGACAGAGGCTATGTAAAAAAGAGTGATATAGAGACATTTCAGGGATTGTACCTGCAACATGAGTCTCACATTCTGTTGAGAATGCCTGCAAGAATGTCACTTCATTTCCTGTTAACGATTTCAAGTTTTTTTCAGTCATGAACATTTGAAAGGAATGCCTTCTATCCTCAGTAAGGACCATAAAATCAAAGGACTTTCTTGGAAACCTTGAGGGAATCGTTCAGATTTCTTGATCAACCATTCTCCTACTACAGTTGTTCAAGACAGAGTTGTATGGTATAGGCAATTTTGCCTATAGTTTTTTACTTGAAAGATTTTCTCAAACATGATTCTCTATGATCCTATGATTTTGTGATGTGAAGGCTCTTTTATACAGTGAAGCAACTTCAAGGGTGAAGCAACACCAAAAAAAAAAAAAATGGTCTTGATATATCATCTTGCAGTGTTATGAGATATTGGCACCTCCAAAAGGCAGTCAACCCCAACTTTGGTGGAAGAGACAGCTTTGTGACAGTGTGAGGCAGTGAAACGGGCTATCCATATAAGGCTGGGGATTTGGAGAAGAGAACCTGGGATTCAGGTTCCCTGCTGATGAATGGAGTGAAAAAAATTGAGGGAATAAAGGAAATATGTAAATCACCTTCAGAGTTCAACTCATGGTAAGTCTGGTATTTTGCTTATGACAACTGTCTGAGAGCTCATAATAAAATTTCTTCAGAAGGAAAAAATTGTGTAGATATTGTTTTCAAAGGATGGAATGAATTTTTTTTTAATTTCCTCCATTAAGGGAGTTGTAGTGCTATTTCTTTTTAATCCTGGTTCAGCGAGCACTTGTCTGAGACCAAAACCCATTAGATATCTTATCTTGAAAGTTCCTTTAACTGAAAAGGAGGTTTGTGGGCATGATCATGCCTACTACCAGGAAACTGGTACATTTCCAACCATTTTCAGTTTATTTATCAATTTACCAACTTACTGTCCTATGCAGGAATTTACATGTCTCCCTGTAGTGACCTTTCACCCTTCCACTATTTGCATTGTCAAACAAACTTTCTTTCCATCCAATCTATTTTATTTTTCTATTATATTGTATGATATTCCCCCAAAAAAGACTTGAAGCCATGTCTTTGTTTTCATCTCCCTGCTTGAAATTTCTTACCACATTTCTGTTCTTTCAGTAATTCTTTGTAGCCTGTTCTGCATCCTCCAGGACACTGACAGTATCACCTCTGACTGATCTATCACTCTAAAGCTTGTTATTCACCATGCTAACCATTATAAGTTTTAACGTTTTTCTCTAGAGCCACCCATTACCTTCCACTTTCTGACTGAATATCCCTTTTATAATCATCCCATTTAGAAGGCCTTCTGACAGTTTTCAGCTCATATGGTTGGTAATTTCTTGAAGACAGTATTAATTAACTTTCCATTAATTCATTATTGTTGTGATTTATTTTGAAATAGAATTGTAACAAAAAAACAGGATCTGATCCTGCTTTGACACTATTGCAGCTTCATCAATTTCATGGAAATATTATGAGCATGAAAAAGATAGTAAAACATAAATAAAAGATTGAAAACTGAATTAACAACAAATATTGGCTAGGAAGCTCAACTTCAGCCAGAAGTGGGTCCATTTCTGAGCTGGCTGGAACTGCTGTTGTTTGATATGAGGTCAGTCTCTTCTACCAGAGATTACCTCTGCAGCTCCCTCACTGCCAGAATCTTCCACACAAACCTAGTACAACTTCTCATTATAATGTTGGTAACATTTTAAATGACAGCAAAACACTATTTGGAAAACAGGAGTATTTCAGTACATTTCCATGATACTCCAGAACTTCAAAAGATAATCTTCCTAATACAAGCCGTAGAAAAAGTCAGAATCCAGTTTATTAAAAGAGTTGTAAAATATATGTTGTTGAGTGCCTTTTCCTTTACAGGCTGACTGAAGAACAGATCTGTGTCCATCACTGAAGTCTGTGGTACCTCTATGAAAGAATATTTAAGAGAGGGCATCAAATGTTGGAAGGAGAGAAAGCTCTGATGCTGTGTAAGCTCTGTTCAACTGGTGTGTTACCAACACTATTTCAGCCACAAATCTAAAGCATGGCACCATCCCAGCCAGAAACCTAATGATATACACCTCTTAGCCCATATTCTTTCCATCCTTCTCAGGACCAACATCATCTGCTACATCTTAGTATCCTCTGACCAATCCAAACAAGTTGATTTCCTAAGATAGGACTGGAATACAGAAATCTGAGTCCTTGATATTAAGTTTTGAAAGATGCTGAGCATGCTTCCAACAGAAAACATCAAGGGATAAGAAGGTATTCAAGAATTTATATTAAATTTTCAAGAGATGTCATTTCACTGGCACTGAGATATTTTTCATTGCGAAGTTGTTGAGAAAAAAGTTGTCTCCTTTTTCTTGACTCTGTACTACATATGAAAATATTACACTGACCTTTAGGAAAAGTAAATATATACGATCAGGACTTTTTGCTAAGGATTTTGCTCAGACTTACACTAATAAACTTCAAAAATTTGCCAAAACCTATACCCCAGCTATAGTGAACTCCTGTAAAGCAAAAATAAAAACTAATAAAAATAAAAAATAATTTAAAAAATCCTAAAAAAAGCCCCGATATTTAGGAATATTTAATCAGAACAGAATGTGCCCAGTATGTTAGAATGTTTTAACACAAGACATTGGAGTATTATACAATAGAATGATAGAATCTTTAAGGTTGGAAAAGACCCCTAAGATCATCTAGTCCAATCATCAACCCATCACCACCATGCCAACTGAACCATCTCCCTCAGTGAGACATCTACCTTCTTCTTCAACACCTCCAAGAACTGTGATTCCCATACCTCCTTGGGCAGCCTGTTGTCACATTATGGCAACAGATACTTTCTGTATCCATAAAATATTTTTAAAAATAAAATAAAATCTGAATATTCTGCTCATCTGCAGGCTGATTACACTACAAGTTCATTAAAAAATAGACAAATGTCATATTCAAGAATATTAGTTCATAATAAAAAAAGCATTTCCTTCTGTGCCTATGAGGAAAATTGTGGAAAACACAGTTTGATTTGATGAGGAAACTTTCCATTGCTCATTCCACCCTTAGGACAAATTCAGTTTCTCTGTTGCAGTAATTGACACCTTAATGTTTTTATTAAATAGCTCACTGCTTATAGATATTCCATCAGACTTCCACAAACTAAACATAATTCTTGCTCACTTAAGTTTTACTGAGTTTTACCATGGTTTTAGTTTTTCTGCGTTTGTGTGCAATGTCCTGTGAAAAATATGCCTCAGAATTTTCTACTTAAAAATACGTAAATCTGGGTAAGCATTTGGGAATGAGGAATGCACTGCTTGCAGACATTTGGTATTTGGGAACTTCACTCTCCACTCAAATGACGTATGCCAATGAATTTCATTCTTTGGATTGCTTAATATAAAAATGTTTAATGGAGTTATACAGTATTTGGACTGTAACCAGTTATCAGATGGATTACTGATTTAAATTTTATAACTTGTTTCTTCTCAGAATGTGATTCATTTAATCATAAACCTAGTATAATTTTCTGATTCTGGACCCAATTCAGAAAAAATATGGAAGAACAGATTTAAGCATGCAAATGTTTCCACAGACTCCAAGCTAAGCATACATTTAAGTGGTCTCCTGTCACAGAGCCTAAGTAAATCTTGATTCCTGATCTAAAATTTGCTTTTCATAAACATCTGTGAGCTTCAATGCATACAGCTGTTGAAGAAAAAAAAGTTCAGCTGTAAAAGTTACCAACAAAGGGAAAATCTGTTTGAAATTCACCGATATGTTTGCTAATCATTTTTTCAGTATTTGCCCACGTTTGTTCAAATGTCTGGGTTGTGGTTTTTCATCTATTTTAGGAATATTTTAAGCAAGCTATGCAAAAATCTTCTTTTGAGCTAGTTTGTCATACTGCAAGAAGGTTGAAGATGTTTCTTTTTTTCTTCTTTTTTTTTCCTGTATGCCTTCATGTAGAATGTGGAAAGCTTAAATCACTTTAACTTCCTTCTAGGAGTCTCTGTTTTACAAAGAGTTCATTCAGATGTAGCTTATATTTCTGAGCTAAGATGCCCTTATTCGTATAAATGCCACTGCTTTACTAGACCTGGAAAATCTTTAGCTGTTTATACTTCTTTTAACATGAGTAGCTAGAGGCTTTCAATCCCAACATTACTTAACGAGCTGTTCTGTGTCTTTGGCTCCTTAGACTACAAGCACCTCCAGTATTAATTGGGGGAGAAATGGCATACATATAGAAGCATATTTGACAATCAGAAAGCTTAATGATCTATGTTTTGAAAATAGCTACTGGCTTCAGATTAAAATAACAGTATTAAATTATGTTGGTCTTCAAAGGTAGTATAACTTTATCTCAGTATTCCAACATCACATAAACACTGTAAAGACTGTAGTGACTGGTCCACATTTCAACTCCTGGGCTACATCTGAAGACAGATAAAGTGACCTCCTTCTGAAAGAGAAATTAAATCCAGCAATAAACCAAATTCACAAATGAGAAACATTTTTGTTGCTGAGCAGGAAAAATCTTCCCTTTTAGAATGTATAAATTGGCATAAATAACATCTGATTTTCTTTCTGTTTGATTAGAGAGCTAATAAATAGAACAAAGCATTTCTAGCTACTATAAAAATAAGTTAATATCAGTACTGCTCAATTCTAACAATTAACATTGCTTTTATTTCTCTTGTTTTACAGTGTGAAGTTTTACAGTTCAAGCATACTGTTAATAAAATAAACCAAAATAGAATACTCCAGAAAGCCATCACAGAAACTAGTGGAACTTTAGAAGCTACCATCTTAGCTTATTCTTGTTCTGATAGGCAAAAGGAAAGTAAGATGAACTTTTTCTCCTTAAACCATTCATTGTTTTATGTACTTCTGTCACCTTTTTTTCTTCAGAATAAATAATCTCTGAATTTGTAATTTTTTCACACAAAAGAGTATATCTCACATTCTAATCAATTTGTCTCTGGCCTTCATTTATTTCTGCTAGTTTTGTTGTTTATTATTTTTGTTTTCTTTTTATTTTCACTAATATGGCTGGGAACAGACAGTATCAAGTTCATAGAATCATAGGATGATTTGGGTTGGAAAGGACCTCAAAGATCGTCCAGTCCCAACCCCCTGCTGTGGGCAGGGTTGCCACCCAGCAGCTCAGGCTGCCCAGGGCCCCATCCCACCTGGCCTTGAACACCTCCAGAGATGGGGCATCCACAGCTTCTCTGGGGAGCTGTGCCAGAGCCTCACCACTCTCTCAGCGAAAAATTTCCCCCTGGCTTCTAATATAAATCTCCCCTCTTTTAGTATAAAAACATTCCCCTTTGTCCTATAACTATCAGACCATGGAAAAAGTTGAGAAGATGGGAGAAGAAGAGGACAAACATGATTTATAAAATGTTATAATATTATCTTCAGGATTGTCTTATATCCCAGTCCTACCATAATGTGGTGTTTTCCTTTGGATACTCCTGCACTCAACAGATCTCTGGGTGCTGCCTGCAGGGTAAAAAGAGTTTCCTGGCATAGAGCTCCCCTTCTGTTCTCACTGCAGTAGTTTTAGTCAATTACTACTCTCATTTCTTCCTATGCTATTTCTCTTCACCAGTGAACAGTGATTCTTGACCAATCTGGCAACTTCATTCTGGGTTTGTCCCACACCTCACTGCAGCAGCGTACTTCCAGAGACTAGGGGAGTAGCACGCTCTGTTGAGCAGGGAGAGAAAGGAGGCAAAAAGCATCGCACTTTGAAACTGGAAGTTGGAGGGATGTGGAGGGAGAAAGCAGTGGCATATTTTTGGAAACGATGGAAGTCTGATGGTATTCAGAGAAACTACGGTAACAGGAAATATTGTTGCAGTACCACTTGTGAATCAGTATTATAGAAATTACAGGAGGACTTATTTGTTTGGGGAGTTTATTTTTAACCCATAATTACATCAGATCATTCTCTTTTTCTATTGGAGTTGCAATTTAATTTGCCTTTGTACTACTGAAAGAAACATTTCTGAACACTGAATACTTCATAATCCTTCATTCCTCTCCAGTGAAATAATTGAATCACTTTCAAGTGTTATCATCTTGCACAGTACATCCCTTCTCTAGCTCATTAATAACTGATGCATCAAATTATGCGGAACATTGTGTTTTTCATCGGGTACTTCTAGATTGAAAGGTAAGGATTAAGCTTTACCCTTTTCAAATATTATTGTTGCCTAAAAGTAAAATATGTGGTCAAAACTAGTCATCAAGACTTCCTTGAGAGAGAAGGTTACTGTGAAGTGCTTCCATAAGGTAAGTTATCTCATCCAGAATAAGAAGATTCACCACTGGTTTTCTTTCTCTTTACCAGTTTCTGATATGTAAGTGCAATTCAATCCTCATGTATTAGGGATACTTAATTGCCTTGAAAGCCTCCTTCAAGAGGTTTCATAAAGGGCTTACTGAAAGTCCAAATTAGTTATAATAACTGCTTTCTTGTGTCTGATTCAAATACTTGGAAGTTAGAGATGTGTGGTTTTCTGGTATGGCAGCCATATATTTTCAGCTTTACCATTTGATATTATCGAAGGTGTTCTGTAAATGAAATAAATCTCCATTTATAATTTGAATTTTTTTCATACTGAAGCAGCTCTGAAATCTACAATTTCTAGCAGTTTTTTTTAAGGCAATTATACTTTCTACCATCAAACTTCTCAGGTGTAGTTGATTAACTTAATGAAGGATTAGATTTATTTTGACAGCACCTTCTTTAAACTCCTTCAGCATGTCATCCAGTCCTGATAACTTGTCATCATCTAGCACCTTTCCAAAACTTTAACCACTGCTACTTCCTCCCCGTATTGACTCCGAAAGTTATTTTAGGGTACGTATTTTTTTCCATCATCCTTAGTGAGAAAGACAGTTTGAAAGAAATTACTGAATTTCTTGGCATTGCTACCATACTCAAACAATTTATGATAGTTTGTATTGCATGGTTGTGGAGGTGTCACGGTATTGTCTAAGGGTCTGCGTCAGTGACAAGGGGGACAGGCCCAAAAGAAAGAAAAAAAAGAGAAAAGAGGAAGGAAAGAAAAAAAAAATTGCCGGCGATAAGAGCCAGCCCCCGGGCGGTCCGGCGGCTAAAGCGGCAGAGAAGCCGCGGAGCCGCAACCTGGGAAGAGGGGGACCCGTAGACGGATCTAACACAAAAAACAGCGGCACCGATCTGAGGAGGAACAACTAATTTTACTAAATATATCAAAATGAGGCTAGTAGAATTATGATAGAGGGTTTACAGGCTAAAAATCTTACACAGTAAACTGCAGGAGGACCACGTGCTTTTCTCCGCCGGGCTGGGAAGAACAGACCCCGCGCCTCCCACGTGGCTTCACCACCCCCTCTAACGCAAAGACCCCTGGGGCGTGCACCTCCTCCCCTCCCCCTCAGAGGGCCACACCAAAAAAGGCAGTTTGCAGTTACCGGGGAATTAACTCTTTAACTGCCCGTACCTTACATGATGTAATGATGTGGAATACCGACAACAAAAAATCACAAAACCATAACAGGAGGGGGAAAGGAAACAGAAATCCAGATACATTTTGTTTAAGAATTTGAAGACATAACGGAAATGCAAAGCCATGTTTACAGCATTGAAGAAAACAAGTCAAGAGACTAAAAGTCAGCAAGACCAACTTCCTCCACACCTGTTTGTGGGATACAAATTACAAAGAGCCACAAAATTATAACAATTATTTTGTGTTGCTTTCTTTTTTTCATTTCAAAGAATTGAAAATAACGTGGTGTGTATAGCTGCCCAGAGCAGTGCCCGCATGCCTGCAAACATATTGGGTGGCTTGGACTTGCAAATGTTATGTGGACAGGGTTGAAAGGCTCTGCTTGGTGTGGAGAGCAAAACTGGATGTTTGAATCATTGTAATATGCTGTTATTATGAAAAAGTAATGTAAATCACATCTGCAAGGTATTTGACACGACCACGTCCTTATCTCTGAATTGGAGAGATGTGAGTTTGAAAGCTGCACTATTAGGTTGATAAAAAATTGGTTGAATGGTCACAGCCAGAAGGTTGTGGTCAACAGCTCTGTGTCCAGGTGGAGGCCTGTCACGCGTGGTGTCCTACAGGGGTCCTTATTGGGACTGATAATCTTTAACATCTTTATCAGTGACAGAGATTATGGGATTGAGTGCACCCTCAGAAACTTTACTGATGACACCAAGCTGAGCGGTGCAGCTGATACAGCAAGAGGAAGAGATGCCATACATAGGGACCTGGACAGGCTTGACAAGTGGGCCCATGAAAACCTCATGGGCCCACTTGTCCAGGGCCATGGGCCCCTTTCAACCAGGCCAAGTGCATGGTGTTGCTTTTGGGTTGAGGCAATCTCAGATATGTGTACAGACTGGGAGAAGAACTTATTGAGAGCAGCCCTTGGAGAAGTACTTGGGGGTCCTGGTGAATGAAAAGCTGGATGTGAGCCAGCAGGGTGTTCTTGCAGCCTGGAAGGCCAACAGTATCCTGGGCTGCATCAGCAGAGGGGTGGCAGTGGGGAAAGGGATGCTCTGCCCTTGTAAGGCCCATCTGGAGTACTGTGTCTGTGGCCCCCAGTACAGGCAGGATGTGGAACTGTTGAAGCAGGTCCAGAGGAGGGGTCATGAAAATAGTCAAGGGGCTGGAACATCTCTCCTGCGAAGAAAGGTTGAGGCAGCTGGGCTTGTTTAGCTTGGAAAAGAGAAGCCTCCAGAGAGATCTCACTGTGGCCTTCCAGTACTTGAAAGGAGCTTGCAAGTGGGAGTGGATCAACATTTCACATGATCTGACAGTGATAGGCTTTAAAAGAGGAGAGATTTAGATTAGATTTTAGGAAGAAAATATTTGCCCAGAGGGTAGTGAGGAGCTGGAACAGGTTACCCAGATAAGTTGAGAGTGCCTCATTCCTGGAGAATCTCCTACGTAGGGAGAATCTCACATTTTCATCTATTGTCATTTTTTTCAATATATTTCTAATTCACATTTCAGGATTCCCATGTCATTTTTCATTACATTTTTCTCACTCATTTTACTGACATCTTGGATTTCAAAGAGGAGGAGCTCTGATTTGAAGCAGAAAATAATAGTTCAGTGTGATGCTTCTGGTTTGGAATTTATGAGTCAAAAAACCATACATGCATTTACTATTTTCATAGATAAGAGCAGAATGCTTCAGACCAACTTTCCTCACGTTTTTCATACACATGCTGAATTAGACTCGTTGATTTAGAGCTGAATGTCCAAAAGAAACGTTTCTCATTTTAAGAAAGAGTTAAACTGTCAGGTTAAAATACAATCTCTACACAGTCAGAGTAAATTAAAAGATACTACAACCATCCCAAGAAGTTAAGTAGATTTGAAGAGAAAATACAGTTTTATAAAGCTTCATCAGCTCTCAGGGTTTTCTTCTTTCTCCTTTTTCTTTTTGAATCCTTACAATAAAGGAGGTCCTCTAACTATAGTAAGAGATTTATCACAGACGACAAAACTATGAAAGGGGGTCATAATTTCTCACACTTCATTCTCACTCCTTCCTCTTATTCCAAGCATAAAATTTCCAGACAAGTTTTGTAATGACCTAGCAGGTGCTGGTTGTGCAGCTCCAGGTAGTGTCACAACTCAGACCTGGAATGTACTTATAGCTTTCTACCAAGAGTTATAACACCAATTGAGTGACTTACTGTGATTTACAGTCTGCCACTGCTGTATGTGTTTTTATAATAATGCTTTATAAATACATTACTGCCTCAGCATCTGATAACCATTCCCTATAGGTGCATTATGGAAAATATTTCATGTTTAAATTATAGTGAAATGTTGTCCCTTCTTATCTCCCAGATACGTTATTCCCACAAATACTGTAAATGCTGTAGCAAAAGGTTTATCTGTTCTAATTAGCATGTATGGAGGAAAGAAAACCTGCATAATTGCATTCTGTACCTCCTGAGCATTTCACTATGTGTCCACAGGAGAAAAAAAAATGTTTAGCTTGGGAATTATCAAGAAAGGTGATCAGTTCACATTATTAGAGATTAAAAGTAGGGATGAGAAGAGCTGATTAGCTAAGGTGATGTACAGTGGGATACACAACCTGGTATCTGCAGTTCATGGATTCAAAACCACCTTATGTTAGTGGAATCTGAATCACAGCTTTCTAGACCAAAAAACATCTTTTGATCAAATAACCTGAATTACCTAAAAATTACCTATTAATTCCTTTTGTTGGACAAGATGTATGCCTCAGAAATGCATGAAGACATCTAGTGGATCAGACACCCAGAGAACTCAGTCTTGGCAGAAATTTATTTCAGTCAAGAACAGATAACATTTTTTTTCTTTTTGTAAGAATCATTAAACATGTAATAAGAGACATTCTCTTTACATTGCTGAATTTGCACAGTACAATCAGAGTCATATTAGTCCTTTTTACAACTATATGTTGCTACATGCTTGCGTTGACTTCTATAGGGAATTATCCAGGGAAATATTATTCTAGATTTCTTTTCAGAAACCTTTTTTCTTTTTTTTCAGGAGACATAGGTTAGCTATGGGCAGTACTCCAAGAATGAAGTCTAAGTTACTTAAAATTCATCAAATCTACCAAGTACTACTAATATCATGAGGCTTGTAATCCATGTGATGCTGAATTCATGAGTTTTCCATAACTGGCTTGGAACAGCCCTGGATGCTGAATTTTTTCCATACACACATGCCCTTTTCATATGTTTATTGTTCCAATATAGCAGTTTTCACAGTGGTATGTCAGTTTTCTTCAGTTCACTTGTTCTCCATATCATGTTTCTGCAGAAGATTGTTCTACACCTTAAATCCATAGTAAAAATTGGTTTTATAATAAATCATATATTTATGATATTACTGATTGTTATGATGTGGGCCTGTATTTATCACTTGTATGACACTAATGCATAGCCTAACCAGGAATCAGTGCCTTTCTGTGCTGGATGACTGCCACATATTTAATAAAAAATGTAATTCCCTGCCCCAGAGAGATTACTTTCTAAACATAGAAAATAGGTGGAAAAAACAGAAGTAGACAAGGCAATAGTGAAACAATCATTTTTCATCTTGCAAAATTGTAACTGTTATACTACATAGCAATTTAAACCTGTTTTCCCAAGTACCAAAGACAATCTATTTTCTTGTTTCAATAACTGTCTCTTTTCCTGTTAGTTAAAAATATTTATATCAATCTCATTTCCTTTGATTTAAGCATTTTTAAATACTTTCACTGAAGTAGAAAGAGCTGTTGAGCTCCCTTTTTTAAATATTAAATATAACAATAATCATTCTTTGGTATTATTGTAATTCACTAGATCTCCTCATGGAGGATAACAAATGCATGCTAACTCAGGACCATCAGAAAGATACTAACAAGTGCTACATCACTGTTCTTTACAGAACACAAAAGAAGCGTCAATATGTAACCAAGCAGTTTGCTAAGAAAATTACTACATTTCAGAAGCCAGAGCTTAAATCTCTCATTGAGATCATTTCAGGAGACAAGGACTCATTATGCTTATCAGTCAGTATTCATACGGTTGCATTTTGGTCCCTTTAGTTGATGCAGGACTCCAGTGAAAATAAAAGTTACCTGTATTCAAAGAAAAGACAAAGCTGTTGAATCAGGAAATTTGATAGCACTAGGTCTAATTCATAACTAGGAGAAAGGAGAAAAAAATCCATGATCTTTTGTGGAACTGCAATATGTCATCCTGACAATGATTGTACTATATGACACCGAGTATGAAATAAACTGGTATAAAGTCTAGAAATGGAACAGAAAAACAAAGAGCACTTGATTGGATGAGTGTGAAGACTGTTCCATTGTCACAGAATCACATACAGAATCACAGAATTGTAGGGGTTAGGAGGCATCTGTGGAGATCCTCTAGTCCAACCTCTTGCCAAAGCTGGTTCCCTACAGTAGGTTGCGCAGATAGACATCCAAACAGGCCTTGAATACTTCCAGAGAAAGTGACTCCACGACCTCTCTGGGCAGCCTGTTCCAGCGCTCCATCACTCTGACAGTGAAGAAGTTCTTCCTTGTGTCAGTATGGAAATTTCTGTGTTCCAGTTTGTGCCCATTGCCGCTTGTTCTGTTGCTACTCACCACCAAAAAGAGCCCACCCTCTTTGACATGACCCTCGCACTTTAGGTAAACAGTTTCAATTTGTTTGCTTGCTTTTTACAAAGATCAGTTTTACCATTCAAACATAATATAGCACTGAGGTCATCCCAGTGATGAGGACGCTGTAGACACCCTGTCTTGTAGAAGCTCTGTTTTCTCTTCTGCACCTACTTTGAGACGCTGCACACCATCCAGCAGGGAGCTCCTGAACGGTTTGTCTTATCCTCTACAAACTGATATGGATCTGTTGTACAGCTGCAGAATCCAGTAGAAATTTCTGTGGGCTTCAATATTCCTCGGATCAGACCAGAAGAATTATTCCAACAAAAGATATTTTTAAAAAATGTAAAAGTTTATGTTATTCCATTTATGTGTGAATCCAAAGATACCCTATCCAATCAACAGATACAGGCTAAATTCTGCAACAACCCTCTTTCACTAATCATATCCAAAGGGCAAAGACAACAATTCTGCTGGATTTCAAAATTAAACCTCTGGGACCTAACTTCACTATCTTTCTCCTTGAGAAGTCCTTATTGCTTTCAGTCCATCATCATGTCCAATACCCAAGACAAGTAATTAAAATCATGAAATGACTCAAAACTAAGGTACAAGTTATACCCTTGAGATCCAGGCAAAATATTTGCTGTTGTAATTGTTTCCCATCTTGCCAAAATATTTGTTTTCCAAAAGGCAGAATTTTTTGGATGTGTACTCAATGGCAGTTATAAGGTAGTCCCACTGGTGTCAAGCTGGCACCACAGTAACAAGTGCAGAAATACTCCGGGAATCCAGAGCAGGACCATAATAAACATGTTATCCCAGAACATTATAAAACTGAGAAAAGCTCCAGGTGGTACTAAGAAATATGTATTTACACTTACAAATAGAAGACTTGAACCCACTCTCTTTCCTCAGGTTAAAAAAATAATAATAAATCACAGAGATTTTTCATGTATCACAAAACATTTTCTAATCACGAGGTTATTTCTAATTATAAAAATAATTTAATCCTTCTTTTTCATTACCATCCTGTAAATAACAGAGTTACTGATTTAGCAACCCTTCCTTACACTAAAGACTCTCTTACTAGTAAAATAGTCCCTGCTATTTAAGTGAGAGTGCTTATGGATTGATGGACTCCTTAATGTAAGGCTTGCAGAACTGGGGCCCATGTCAAATGAAACTGATAATGGAGAAAACTCCTACTAACCTGATAATGCAATGACAGCCTGAGTTATAGTGAGGGCAGCTTGGGATGGGAAATTATCCAGGAGTTCAAGCAGCACTGACTTTGCGTGCAGCATAGCATCTGATATGTCCAAAGCAATCACTGCTATTTTCTGTTTAAAAGCAACAAAAAAACTCTGCTCTTGGAAATGGCACATGCAAATTTCAGGAAGTGACTTACCTGCTTATTTGCATCAGTGGATAAAGAGCAGTTTTGCCTGCAGGCTATAAAACCATATATTTGTACCACACCTAGGATCCTATCACTTTCCACCTACTGACAGACCGGCATGGAGTAAGGTGTCCTTGAGAAGACTTTATGGAAATTTCCCAAGAAAAAGAGAGTTGTAGAATGGCTTCTGCTTTGCTTCCTCCCCTTCACTTTATACAAGCAACGATCAATGGATTCATTGCCTGCTATAATTCCCTATAGTCATTACTTTACAGGTGAGTAATTTATGGCTTTGTAAAGGGCTCTGGAATGTTTGATTATGTCAAAGGTGTTATTGAAGTTCAGATTGTAGTTGTATCCTAAATAGGATGAGATTACCACTGGGATTTATATCATTACATTAACTAATTATTTACAACATGGTGCCAATCACACTGTAGGTGCACTTGGAGCAAAAGAAGAGAGGCTTTGTATAGGTGAACACAAACCCCATTAGGAAATAAGCTATCCAAATCAGCGCATGGCATTGACCTCCAGTGGCAGAAAAAGTGATAAGCAGAACAAGGAAATACAACGCCAAAGGCAATAGACAGCACCTCAGCTGGAAAGGTTAACTTTCAGCGTGCAAATTTCTCAGTCCTCATCTGACCTAAGTTCCCTTTTCCATGACAGGGGTGAGCAAGGAATGGGACAAAATATTCCAGAGCCATAGCATTAAACAGAGACTCGGGAAAACCTTAAGAACTACTGTGTAAATGTCTGCCTGTGGGGAGAAATACAGCAATTGTGGGTGGAAGTCTCATGTTTAAGGAGAAGGGCAGAAATCTCAGTGCCTCCGAGCTAAAGTAGCAAGTAAAGGAAAATGAGACATGATTATTCCCCACAGGACTCAAGTTCTTATCCCTGTAGAGTCTTCAGTCAGAGGAGGAAAGCTCATACCACACAGTAATAGTTTTCCAACGTGTCTGTAAGCGGGCTGGGTCCCTGGGGAGTACAGCTGCGACAGCATTCTTAGATCCAGCCCAGTGACAGAGACGGGGGAGAGCAGTAAAATTTGCTTTTTAGTGGCAGATACTACAATGATGTAAGAACTCCTTTCCCTCAGAGGGCTCACATTAGCATTTTCTCTCACTCCTGCAAGTAAATCATGCCACTTAGTCACAGTCTATAGCAAGACACAAACATCCCCTTTCTGAGCTCTCACACCCTCATCTTCACCTTTCCTATCAGATGAGAGCATCCGAACTTCATCAAGTCAGTCACAAACTCCACCTCACTTTTTCAGTGGACCCTGCCTGTCTTCTGCTAGGTCTGCACAACTCCACTTTAAGGTACAACAAGCTTCTGCTTCTACTTTAAAGGAGGGAATTTGTACGAATATGTATTCAGAGACACCCTCTGTAATAGTGCCATCACTGGGGAACAGATTCACGAACTGACTTAAGCATTATCACATCGATACTGCATTATTTAATAGTCAAGCACTGTACTCTTAGACTCACCAGAGCTTAAAAATACCTTAATCTTCCCCTTCATTATTTAGCAAATAATCATATGATATTTGGTAGCTCATCATTTGCAGAAAACAAATCCCTCCAGTGGGGAAAAAAACCAGAATTTTACTCTGTTTATTCTGCGTATTGCCTACCCTCTGCTTCTGATTGTGAGAACATGTTTCAAGGGATTAGTTACTGGATTTTGAAGAATTATGGTTTCAATGTTCTGAATGAAGAAAAGCAAAATCTTCTACTCTTCTAAAAATTAAAGGGTAATATTGAATGCATAAGGAAGGACTTCTGTGCCGAAATGTAACTGCAGAGAGTATAGGAGATTACAGTATTGTTTGTGAGAGGAACAGGATGGAAAGAATAGAAGTGAAATACATCAGAATTTTGGTAATATTTTCCAGTGATACATATTCCCTACTTTCTTACCAGCTTATCTCCTCCCCGACTTTGGGCAGAATACCTTAATTTCTGTTCTACAGTTAGGGAACAATATAATGGGAGACTGCACATTTTTGGGCTGGAACCTCTATGGTGAAGAAACCACAGGTTAAGATTAAATAAAACAAACCTGGCATAAAAGAGGAATGTGTTCTTAAGACTTGCTGTAGCTCGGCAACAGTGAAATGCAGAGGCAGAGAGAAGCATCCTAATGGTTTTTCAGGAAAGACAATACATTGACCAGTTATGTCCATTTTGACCATTAGAACTGAGTACTGTTTATAATTTGACTAGTGAAGATCGGTTTACTTGGGAATCTGGGAGGGTGCCCATTGCTATAAATTACAACTGTATGCACTAATGAGCAGAAGAGTGACGCTTTCCAGAGCTCAGTCAAGGCAGAATTGTAGACAATGTAAGACACAAACAAAGGACATAGAGATGAAGAAAGCATCAGAACACAGAGGAGGACAAAGGAAGAGGAAGATATTTTCCAGGGGAATAAATCTGTATCTATAAGCCAGCTTCTGAAGATGTGAGGGTCTGCTTTCAAGTGAGCACTGGGATAAGAGAGGCAGAGCTTGGGAAAAAGAAAACAACTGTGATAAATTAGTGCCTATTAGTCAAAATAAAAAGTGATTTGACAAACTATACTTTACTATCAAACTTTACAAAATCCATGTATCAATTTTCTTCCTGGATCATTTTTCCCTGAATTGATCAGATTATTTTTCACAGTTGAGGATCTTAAAAAGTTTATGCTTTCATGACTTAGAAATTCGGGAACCAATTCAGGAAAAATAATCCCACAGGTCTCAGAAACAGAAGAGATAAATAAGTAGAAGAGTGAACGGGACATAAACAAAACATTCCGTTGAACTATTCAAATCAAAGTTATGTAACTACTGTAGAGTTGGCAGTATTCTAGGTTAACTTATTTAATAAATAACTAAATAAATGAATTAATGAATTTATTAATCAAAACCAAACAACTCAAATTTGGAATCCTTGTTAGAAAGATGTATTCTTTTTCTTCTCCCATGGTTTTTGCTTTTGCTATACTTATTGATACTAAAATACTTTAGTTATGATATCAATTTCTCACAGAAAAGCTGAATTTAAAAAAAAATCAGAAATGAAAATTACAAAAACATAACCCAAAGTATCAGTAGCTAAATTCTAGACTTAACCAAAAGTGCTGGGTTACATTGCTATTTCCCAAGTACCAGTGGCAGCAATTTGTGTTTGTTTGACTGAACAGAAATAACAACAAATCACCGGTATCTACAAGAGAATCAAATATCAAAGATTCATCACTTCCTTCATTAGCCAGATATGGGCTATGTCTGCACAGTGTTTTCCTGGCAGAAGCCAGCTCATTCTACCGCCCTCTGAGCCAGCTCCAGCTTTGGAGCCAGAAGGCATATTTATCACACAGTCAAGCTTGTGATAAGGTGTCCTGTCTTCCTGAAGGTCTTATCAGCCTGAGCACATCCCACCTCAAACATGGTTGCACCATCGCATCCAGCTACCTCTGAGCACAAGCAGAGAATTCCCATCCTCCTGCAAAATGCCATGCAGATGTTCTCACAGATGCATTTACTGAGGCCCTTGTGCAGCAAGATAACAAGCATTAGGTAACTAACAGAAATCTCAGCCAGTCTGATTTATAAGCACAAATTTATGCCACGTGTATGGATGAACTGCAAGATTTTGTGGTGCCAGCCATGCTGGACTCTCTTTCTTGCTTGGAGAAAGAGGAGTTTGCCTGAAGCTAGCAGAATAGCTAAAGGAAAAAGTTTGATCAGCTGGCACAGTGCTAGGTTGTATAAATGTTATCTAGCTAGCCACTCAGTGTTTGTACAGACCTGAGAGGAATAACAGAGGAGCCAAAAAACAAGACTGCAATTTTGATACCATTGCATGTAAGATATTTCCATGACTGGAAACATCATATTACTCCCAAATGCTGCAAATAACAGGCTGAAGGGATCTATAGCTCCAGTGAATCATGTCAGTATCATTTGCTTCTCTGCTCAAATCAGGCGGACAGCATACAGGGGTTGTAACGGGTCAAATATAGTAAAAAGATTCACATATTCCAGATAGTCTTATAAAGCTATGCTTAAAAAGGATAAGCATTTCATAGTCAAAAAGCTGTTTCTATGCCAGTTTTGGAAGGCTGGGTTACCAACAAGAGGAGGTGCAGGTGATCATGAATTATCATTGTGATTCAGAACTTTGAATGCTTACGGGTTACCAGAGAAAAATTACTCATGGGCATGCATTTGCACCCCTCCTCCCTAAACTGCTCTCTTGAGGTTGTCAAAAGAAAGTATGCTTTTTGATAGGTGACTTTGACTTAGGTGATATTTGCTGGACAATGGGTTGATTTTGTTACAAAAACAGAATATGGGAGTTATATGCCATAATATAAGTGTCTAAACATCAGTAGCATTAAGTCTAAGCTAGCTACCTCAAGGGAAATATAAGATGTTCCAGTGGGAAGTTCATCCGCTACGAAAATAAATGTCTAAGATAAATCAGTTAAATGTCCCCATTGAAGTGCTTATTTCTCTACATAAAAAATCCCAGAGCGGCTAGGTGAAATTTAGGTGTTTAGTTTTGAGACATCAAAAGACAGGAAAGATCTACTCTACACAGGTTCTTTAAAATAATTCCACAGGTTCAGGAATACAAGGTTCTTAAGGCTAGAAGGCTCGTAATCTAAGAAATGAATCATGTACAATTGAAAAATATAAGCAAGTTATAAGAGAAAGTTAATTGAATGAATTTAATAATAGCGTAAGTAGACTTTCAGGAAATGAGAATGTTTATATGTATGAGGAAGAATAGTCATCTTGGGTCAGCTACTAGTTCAGGAGATGTGGTCAGTCTTGGTTCAGGAGATGTGTCTGTTCTAAACATCTGTCATAAGTATATCTTGCTGACAGAAACAAGTGTTACATACCATTTCCATTTAACACCATTTCTATCAAAAAGAAAAACATTAGATAACATCTGCTAAAAAATAAAACCTTTTAGATAAATACATAACTTCTACCCAATTTTTTTTTAATTAAGAATGTTCTTGGTCACTTATTTTAATTTTTAACAGATATTAGAAACCTACGATATTGAAGTGGCTTGGAAGACTGCCAAAGTAATTCCAGTATTTAATAAGGGTAAAAGAGATAACCTAGGGAACCGTAGAAAGATTAGGCTTACGTGTATCCCAGAAAAATAATGGAACAGTTAAATCAGAATTCTATCGACAAGAAGGGGCTAAACATACAATTAAAGCCAGTCAGTGCAGTTTTGTAGAAAGTAAATCTCGTCAAATAAGAATATTTTTTTAATGATGAGATAACCGGTCCTGTTGATAAAGGTGACTGTGTTGGCACAGAAATTTTCATTTTTAACAAGAATTTGACTTACTGCCACAAACCACTTTGGTTTAAAAGCAAACTTAAATCATGCAGAATTAAGAGAGTATACATGAGCCTGAATAAAAATATCTAACAATAGGCAGTAACTAAGAAATCAGTGAGCGCATCTGCTTCTACAAGGTTCCCCCCAAATAGTCATTGCTCTCTATACACATAGGGCAATGAACTGGAAAGAGCATATGCACAAAGTATAGCAGGACAGTAAATAACAAAGATAGGGCTCTGCTGAAGAATTATCTGGAATGCCTGCTTAGACACTTTTATTCCAACAAAACACATTTCAAGACACCTAAATGCAAAACAATACATCTGGGGACTAGGAATGCAGATTATAGGTACAGAATAAGAGACTCTCTTGAAAAGTGGTACCTCAGAGAAAGAAATAGTTGCTGTAGATAATCATCTCAAAATAAGCTGTCAAAGTAGTGCTTTGACTAAATGACTAATACAATCCCTGGCTATATAAAAGGTGACTGTGAAATAGAAATAGGGAAGTATTACTGCTGCTATACTTGGATAAAACTGCCACTTCAATAAAACACATAGATCTGGACTTAGTTCTTCAAGAAGAATATGAAATTCACATAGAAAGTTAAAATAAATAAATAAATAAATAAATAAATAAATAAATAAATAAATAAATAAATAAATAAATAACAAAAACAAGAAGAAAGAAAAAAAAAGCCAAAGCCTGGAGGACAAAGCTGAAGATGTAAGACTTAAAAAAATGAACCATATTTATCAAAAAGAAAGTTGAAAACTGACTTGTCCCATGCATATAAAAACCAGCACGTGAAAAATATGTCCAGTGCGATAGTTTTTCAAACCTGCTGACAGTGTCATAATAAGACATAATGACTGAAAGCTGAAATTTGAAAATTTAAACTTGAGATAAGACACAACATGGAAAATTAAATTTTATGAGAAGAGGTGGCAACTCACCATTAGTCTGAGTTGTTAAGATAGGTTTAGATAACTTTCTGAAATGATCCTGTCATTAAGTTTTTCAGAGAAATTAGATCACTAGTGTGAGAAGGGTTTTGGATTAGACGGTCATGGGCTGCCCTTCTGGCCTTGAAATCTGTCAAATAATGAATATCATCTTCTCTACCCTCATTACTTCTGTGCCACAGAATAATCAGAATTGCCTGCATTACTCAGTATAATCATTACATGGGTAGATACACACTAGGACAATGACAGTATTCAGATATCATACTTCAGGGTGTCAGCCAGCTGTCCTATGGGATCTTCAAACATTTATTTAAGTAATGCCGCACTGGTCAGATGTAATTTGTTTTCAGTGAGTGGAGAGAGAAGTCTGATTTTTGTGTGTGTTTATCAGAAAAATCATTACTTTTCTTTGTACAGCTTGACTAACTACAAGTCACCCATTTCCTTTACTCATTTTCTTATCTTCTAAGACATTCAGCTCTTCCTGGAACTCAGTGCTTTTTGATCATTAGGTAAACCCTTAAGAGTTAAAGTTTCCTTTTTTATTTAACAACTATAGATATGCCTAAATGCACTCTCGTGGCATAACCATCTGCCTTTCTCACCCAAGACAAGTGAATGCATGGATGTTACATTGCAAAACATATATATTAGTCCATTTTCAAGTAGAAATAAAAATTAAATTAGCTAATTTTTCTAAAATTCTGGAAATGAAAATTCCAGAGCAGGGATTTTATCTTTGCATCAATCACCACTAGTCATAGAGAACATTCAGGCTGGATTCCAATAGGCATCACTACTGTTTGCAGGTTGTGCCTACAGAGATACCTGTGCAGAACTGTTGTTGTCCATGTGTTCACACAGGTGCATTGTGGTTAGAATACCATTTACATTAGCAGAAAAGAGATGCCACCCGTCATCTCTCAGTTTGCTCTACAAGACTAATAGGCAATACAACATTTTTTTAAGTACTCTAGTAAGCAGAGATGATTCTAAATACACACAGCAGGCAGAAACATTGGGTAGGAAGGTGCCATTTTCAGCCATTCTTCAGAGAAGCACCATCTGTTACAACATATGCAAGTGCAGTTACACATCCGGTTATAGGAGGTGAAGAGGGTAATTTTCTACCTGATAAGCTTGATTTCTGTTTGATAATGTCCTTTCTTCAAGTTTCAGCCATTGCCAGCAGAGACAGTCTATTGAGGAAGGTGGAAATGTCACCATTACTGTGCTAAATTTGTCTGTCTCCCCCTAAAGGCAAGGGGGCATTCTGTCCTGGAATAATAGTCTATAGTCAAATGTGATTTTCTACATGAAGATCAGAAAGGTTCCTTTCAAAACTCTCTAATAACTGGATAAAATTTAATAAAAGAGGAATTCAAAATGGGACTAGAATCAGCAAAAATAAAATTGTTATATAAAATTTACACATAAAACTTTAATGAGCCTGAGCTCTCAGTTTCCCTTATTTGAATATTTGGGCAAATATATTATTAATGTTGGCCTTTTTGTTCCTAGCTGAGATATTAACACAAACAGAAACACAAAAATTAAGATATGCCAAAAGGAAAGGAAAGGAAAG
>NC_034411.1:104348171-104365635 GCF_002078875.1 Numida meleagris
AAGGGAAGGGAAGGGAAGGGAAGGGAAGGGAAGGGAAGGGAAGGGAAGGGAAGGGAAGGGAAGGGAAGGGAAGGGAAGGGAATAAATAAGGCCTGTAGATCCTTTCTTTGTATGAAAACTTTAGATTCCAATTTTATTAATAAAAAGTTTTTAGCAGCCTGAAAAATATCCTCCAAGAATTATTTCCTCACTGATTACAGAAGCAGACAATTGATGCCCAAACAATCAAAGAAGGTTGTATTGTCAGCATGTTAATCATAGCGTTTCTTAGCAACCATATTTTATTTACAAGTAACAACACTTCTTCAGAAGCTGCCACATTTAATGACAAGTAGCTGGGGGGAAGGGCTGCAAAATGTATGTGCAGCTAACACCTTTGATGATAAGCAGTTTGTGAAGAGGACAGAGTAGTTCTTTTGCTGATAACCAGGCACTGACTTGTAGAAACCCTCCAGGATGGGAAGAAGCAGGGCAGGGGCTAGCACAAAACATAGTGTGCTCATCTTTGGCACCTGCTCAGGTTCGTGCTTTAGCATATGTGAGCCTGTGGATCCCTCTCCCTTTGTCTCTAGAAATCTCCTTGATGCTATGAATTTCTTACAAATTCAGAGACACTTCATGAGATCCTGAAACTGCCAAGTTTTGTGATGGCAAAGTTCATGCTTTTTTGCCCATGCAGTTCCTGCAGTTTGCAGAGCCATGCTCTGCTCCCAGTACTTTGACTCAGTTGCAGACAGGGTGACAATGTTGCATCCTCCATGGTCTCACATCACTGCCACTAGCAACCATCACTGTTCAAATCTATCACACTTTTAAATATAAGAGACTGTGTCTGACAAAGTCAATTTGAGTTTGGATCATTTTTCTTCTGCAATGTTTTTGGAAACTCAAACATTTTGTTCAGTTCGGGGACCTTCACACAAGAAGGACATTGAGTTTCTCAAGCACGAGCAGAGAAGAGCTAAAAAGTTGGTGAAGAGTATAGAAAACAATAGTTATGAGGTGCGGTTGAGGAAACTGGGGTTGTTCAGAATGGAGACGAGGCAGTTGAAGGGAGACCGCATGGCTCTCTACAGCTACCTGAAAGGAGGTGGCAGTGAGGAGAGTGACAGTTTCTTTTCTCAGATAACAAGTGATAGAACTCAAAGAGTCTCAAGTTGCACCAATGAAGGTTTAGACTGGATGTTAGGAAGAATTTCTTCACAGAGAGAGTGGTGAAGCAGTGGATCAGGCTGTCCAGGAAAGCGTTGAAGTTGCTGTGCCTGGAGGTATTTAAGAGACACATGGACATGGCACTTAAGGGATATGGTTGAGTGACGAGACTCTGGAGGTCAGGTTGATGGTTGGAGTGATCATCTTGACAATCTTTTCCAACCTATGTGATTCTGTGATTCTATGAAACAGTCATCATCCTCCCATTAAATGCCAATACTCTGGTGTGATTTAAGAGATGGTTTCTAGACAGAAGACCAGCAGTCAGATAGTGACAAAGAAATATAATATAATTATTTGCACACTGTGAAGAAAGCACACATCAAAATTGCACTCAGTGGGACAATAAAGGTACCAAAGGGATTTCTTCATCTTTCTTTAGCTGTGATCAGCTATAGTGACAGAAAGGCAGTTTTGCTCCTGATGTGTATCATCCTGTAAAAGTCACCTCTTGGGTAACTCTCAGCGTTTCCTTCTTGGGCTTCAGCAAGAGTCAGTTCAAACAGTTCCATCCAGCTGACTGCACTTTTTCAAGTGTTATCACCCTGAATCCACTATTTTTGCTTGGCAGCTGCAGGATGCATAAATGTGTTTGCCCCTTTTCAGCAATTCTCCCAAACACACATTTTTCTATTTGTGAATCTAGAATCACTTCAATGATCATCTCATGTTCATGTATTCCAATATCCTGTCTATATTTGTGACCATTACAAGATACTTCAGAAAAAAAACTTAAAAATAATCTACTCACATGAAGACCCCATACCGAGATCTCATACTAACACTTTGGAGCTATTGATAACTTAAGTTATTTTAAGAATGATTTTCGATTTTCCTTCCAGAAATGTTACTAGTATGAGGCTGTATTGTAAATATTCTTCTTATTCATTAAATTGTAAAACAATTCTAAAATTCTGCTGCTTTCCAGGAAGTCCATACACAAAAGTCGCATTGTTTGGCCATTTCCTTCCTCAACCTATTTTGAATTAAACATCTTTACATTACACCAAATATCTTCTTATTCCTGAGAAATGAAGAACAACAAGCAGGCTGAAGAATTGCATGATAGTGTGTACCAGTAATACATCAGTGGACTGTCTGTGGATTGTATTAGATACTTTAGTTTGAAGATCTTATGTATAATAGATTTGACTGAAGGACTGCTTAGGCCTCACTACAGCATCTTATATAGTCAGTAAAATACTGGAGCTGAAGTGGATTCCTAATTGCTTTTCTGATTTCTTTGCAGGCTTTCAGAGATACACCACACTTACTAAAAATAAGCTTGAGAGAAGAGCAGACTATAGTTGGTTGTCTGTATTTGTCACTTTTTTCAGAGGCTCTGTCCTTTCATCACAGAATAAAAATAGAAGTAGGAATAAATTTTAGGGATGAGTCCAGATCAAAACAATAGATCATAATGCTAAGAGCTCCATCTCATCCTTAAAAGAATTTCCAAAATGACAAACAGCTAATTCAAACCCACATAAAATCTTTGTGGTTAAGGTCTGTCTTAATAAACACTCTACACATACTTTTAAGCTCTCAGTGAGAGCTGGAAAAGGAATTCCATGTTTAAGCATAAGCACTTGTGGTTCTGAGAATTCACTCTTGCAAATCATTTGAAGTTATGGGAACTATCAAAATGATTTGAGAGGATCCCCTTCATTTCCCAGAGAGCTGTTGATGAACAGCAAAGGAAAGGGTGGACAACAGCAGAAGATTTCTTAGGATTCTAAGGGGCCTTCTTTAGCCACAGTCCCATCACGGAGTCTCTTATCTCTTCACTCTCTCCCTCGCTGCTGCTGGTGGCTCTTTGTGGCTCTACATGGTGCAACGCACATCCATGTTACATAGGCAACAGAAGACAAGTCAAGGAGAGTGTTCCCCCTCTGATAAATGAGGATGGAGAATTGGCTTCCTCAGACATGGAAAAAGCTGAGGTGCTCAATAAGTGCTTTGCCTTGGTCTTCACTGGTGGTCAGGCTCCCCGTGTCTGCCAGGACCCTGAACTTCGAGGTGTGGGTGAGAGGAGTGGATTTTGTCCCACTGTAACAGTAGAACAAGTTCGAGACCTCCTCTTGAAACTGAATGTGTGGAAGTCCATGGGGCCGGATGACATCCATTCTAGGGTTCTGAGAGAGATGGCTGATGTGGTTGCCGAGCTGCTCTCCATCATATTTGAAAAATCATGGCTGTCCGGTGAAGTCCCCGGTGACTGGAGAAAGGGAAACATTACTCCCATTTTTAAGAAAGGGAGAAAGGATGACCCGGAGAACTACAGGCCGGTGAGCCTCACCTCTGTGCCTGGGAAGATCATGGAGCAGATCTTCCTAGAAGACATGTTAAGGCACATACGTGACAAGGAGGTGATCCGAGACAGCCAGCATGGCTTCACCAAGGGTAGATCTTGCCTGACCAATCTGGTGGCCTTCTACGATGAAGTGACGGCATCGGTGGATGGGAGGAGGGCGATGGATGTCATCTACTTGGACTTCTCCAAAGCCTTTGACAGGGTCCCTCATCACATCCTTCTCTCTAAATTGGAGAGGTATGGATTTGAAGGATGGACTGTTCGGTGGGTTAAGAACTGGTTGGCTGGTCACAGCGAAAGGGTTGTGATAAATGGTTCTATGTCAGGGTGGAGGCCGGTCACGAGGAGGGGGATCGATTGTTTGTGAGGGTGGATAGAGATAGGACAAGGGGGAATGGTTTTAAACTGAGACAGGGGAGATTTAGGTTAGATATTAGGAGGAAGCTTTTCACACAGAGGGTGGTGACGCACTGGAACAGGTTGCCCAGGGAGGTTGTGGACGCCCCATCCCTGGAAGCATTCAAGGCCAGGCTAGACATGGCTCTGGGCAGCCTGGTCTGGTGGTTGGCGACCCTGCACTTGGCAGGGGGGTTGAGACTCGATGATCTTTGAGGTCCTTTTCAACCCAAGCCATTCTATGATTCTATGATGTTCACTTTATTTCATCATTAACTGTCATGGTCTTTGTTTGCAGCTTATTTGTTTTTCTTTAAATCTGTCCTAAAGGAAGATTCATGATTTTTTATGATATGGCACAACTCTCATGATTATTCCTAATAATTGTGAGATAATAATTATTCCTAATATTTTGCTTTAAAGCTCACTTGGGAACAGGAGATCTCGCATTGACTGTAGCCGCAGTTGTGGTTAGTATTTAACCATCTTTACAAAAATGGTTAGTTCATCATGACCACAAATGACAAGAAGTCTAATAAATACTTCCATGGCATTTTGTTGTACACTGACTCTTAAAAATATCACCTCTGGTTTGAACACGAGCAACTAATGCTTTAATAAAAATAATTTATGGGTTTTTTTAAGGTTATTGAAGGTTTCTGGAGCATAATCTAATCTGCACAAGTCCCAAGCATTTAAAGTTCATAGTAATCTCAGCAGAAGCCACAGTTCAGCCTTTGGGAGAACATGTAGATGCCAAAATAAATCATTTGTTTCATTAACCATTGACCAACAACAGGCAGGTATTTTTAATTCTTGTTATTATCTACTAAGATTACTTATCACTGTTAGAGAAAAGTCACTTCTACTGTCCCCATGCTGCCTGGACCTTCCAAAGAAGGGATAGAGAAGAAGAAAATGCAGGCAAACAGATCCTACTCCTTTTTGCAACTCTTTTACAAATTCAGACACGTTTATAAACTCTCCTGTCCATTATGAGGATTCTAAGGTGACCAAATCCCATCTTTTATAAACTTCCCAAACTTTATTCAAAGCCTTCCTGTGTACTCCCTCCAACAGGTTCACATCTCAAAAACTATATCATTATAAGGGAAGATTACATTGCAAATTTTGCGATCTATACTGATGTCTATAAATCACAATGCAATGGCACGATACTTTTGACCTACATTAAATTTGTGACACAGTGTAACCTCTAAGTACTTCTCCACAAGACTGTTTCCTATCTTATTTCAACTTTTCTCACTGTTTTTTTGCTCAACAGTTTACCCCTGCCCAAGTTCAGAATCATATACTTGTTTTAATTAAATCCTATGTTGTTTTTAAGACTAATTTTCTGAACTGTTGTGATCATTTTGAATTAATTCTTATCTTTCAATCCATTTGCTGCCCCTTTCAGATTCATGTCATTTGCAGATCTAATAAGAATATTCTAACCACCTGTTGCTCGATTATAATGAAAACATTCAATATTCTATGCCTAGGACAGATCCTTGTGAAACCATCCTCAATTCATCGTAGCAGTTTGACAGTGAAGTGCAAGCAACTGCTCTCTATAGAGAATCCCCAGACACATTTGTCCTCACTTTACAATAATCCTGACTTGCTCATGTGTTGTGAGATAATGTAGGAGTCTGAACAAAGCCTAACTGTACAGTGTCTATACCCTTAAGGCTTGCTACTTCTCTTAGAAAGATTTTCGATTGATCTGATATGATATAAACCTGACAAACGAGTTAACACTCACTACATGTGCTGCCTACTCATTTACTACTTAGTCATCTAGCGTTCTTTTAGGTACCCTACAAAAAGATCAATTTTTTGGTTTAGTAAGTTCCAACAATAGAAATTGGCCCCACCATTTGACAACCTTTTTGCCATTTTTTTTCAAGTCCTACAGTTGCACTTTCCCACTCTTCCAGAAGTTGATTCACCTCTACACATTCTCAGATGCATTAAGGCACTGTTGAGATTGCTTTCACAAACCAGAAAAGCATTTTGCAGGGCTAGAGAATCAGAAATATCTGAGTGTGCTCAAAGCAGATCTTTTGTTCTTCTTCCCCTTTGTCACTGATGTGAATTGTAACAGCTGTTTGAGCACCACTGACTACTTAGCATGCTGCACAGTAAAGGTGTGATATAGTCCTTGCGGTCTTCTCTTGGGAGAGGCAATAGATGATCAAACTAAGCTCCCCATAAAGCTTCTGAACTTAGCACATAGATCTAGAAACCCTGCCTCAGCTCTTTCAATTTCCAAGGTGCCAAGATAGACCCAAACTAGACTTCAACAATAATTTACAACTCATAGAAGATATCTACAGAAGTAAAAAATATATGTTTTCCCTGCACTCTTCCTCCTGCTTAGAATGTGAAATAATAAAGGTGCTTAGCTAGCCTTCTAGTGGAAGTGGAAAAATTAAGCATATTGCAAACCAATTAATTTAAAAACTAAGTTAAAAATATAGTCCAAATCAAGGAACCACTGTATTAGTGATTTTCCACATAATTTTCATTTGGGTGTGAGTAATGATTCCCAGTATATTGTCATTTTTCAGAAGATATCATCCTCTTTTGTTGTACAAGAAAAAAACCACCTTCAAAATCTCCACTAAATCTGGTGGCAGTGAAGACAAAAGATTTCACCTGCTAACATAGCCTAAAAAGTCAACATACAATTCCATCACAGTTAATAGACTCCCGTGAAATGCAGCCAAATAAACTGTAGATTCTGTGAAGAACTTTCCTGAGACATTCCTGAAATGTGAAGTATTAAAAAATAAATAAATAAAATAAATAAATAAACACAGAAGCCTTAGAACTAAATATGTATGGATTTGTCATCAATGAATTAACTATACACAAAAATTTTAAATGTAAATGCATCAATTACAGTACTCAGGTGCCTATATCCAGGAAAGCAATGCAAAAACAACTTTATAATTTGTTCAGTTAAAGTGTTTGGGGAAAAAAATACATTCTTCTGGCACTCAAGTTTCTCTGTCTGGGTGGGTATTTTGTACAGCTGACGACGGAATTTACATCAACCTGCCAATTAACTTGTTTATCCACGAAATGGGAGAGCTCATACCAGTTGCATCTCACCTCCCACTACAAGCAATCATCTCTTCTCAGTAGCAAGAGCATTTCCTGATCAGATGCATTCCCTCAGCTCGCTACTGATGTGGAAGAATAGGTTGTGTAAGACGGGCAGCAGGCAAGGAACCTGATTGTGAGTCAGTATTGACAGCGCTTGGCAGGTCTGGATTTTGGATGCTCTTTCCCTAACTTATAGTTGTATGATAACTTTGTAAAGTGTAGTTTGCTTATTACAGACATCCACCTCTCTGTTCTCTATTTCATATTTGTTGACTTAGGTGTTCTAGTGTTCCTGTTGGTGGCTATACCCATCCTAATTTTTTTCTTATTTAATGGAGGACTCACTATCTGCCTTGGTGAACAAAAGAAAAGACAAAGAGACAGAAAGATGGAGAAAGAGAGAAGCAGCAACCAGGTGAGAGCACAAGCTCAAGCACTGTGACCATTCAGAAGAGTCAAGTGTCAGTGCTGCCTCTGATATAGCCTTTACCAATTAACTGTCCCTTTAAAAACGCCTTGCAATCATTCAGGAGATATATCATAGAATCATAGAATGGCCTGGGTTGAAAAGGACCTCAAAGATCATTGTGTTTCAACCCCCCTGCCAAGTGCAGGGTTGCCAACCACCAGACCAGGCTGCCCAGAGCCATGTCCAGCCTGGCCTTGAACGCCTCCAGGGATGGGGCATCCACAACCCCCCTGGGCAACCTGTTCCAGGTCATCACCACCCTCTGTGTGGAAAAACTTCCTCCTAATATCTAACCTACATCTCCCCTGTCTCAGTTTAAAATCATTCCCCCTTGTCCTATCGCTATCCACCCTCATGAATAATTGTTCCCCCTCCTGTTTATACGCTCCCTTCAAGTACTGGAAGGCTACAATGAGGTCTCCCCCGAGCCTTCTCTTCTCCAAACTAAACAAGCCCAGTTCCCTCAACCTTTCGTCATAGGAAAGGTGCTCCAGCCCCCTGATCATCTTAGTCACCCTCCTCTGAACTCGTTCCAAGAGCTCCACGTCTTTCTTGTGCTGGGGCCCCCAGGCCTCGACGCAGTACTCCAGATGGGGTCTCACAAGAGCTGAGTAAAGGGGGACAATCACCTCCCTCTCCCTGCTGGCCACTCCTCTTTCAATTCAGCCCAGAACATGGTTGGCCTTCCGGGCTGCCAGCACACACTGCTGGCTCATGTCCAGCTTCTCATCCACCAGGACCCCCAAGTCCCTCTCTGCAGGGCTGCTCTCAAGAAGTTTTTCCCCCAGTCTCTATAAATACCTGGGATTGCTCCAGCCCAAGTGCAGCACCCTGCATTTGACCTTGTTAAACCTCATTAGGTTCTCGTGGGCCCACTTCTCCAGCCTGTATATACACTATCAGAGAAAAAACTTGAAATCATAACAGGAAATGAAGTGACATTCTTGCACGCATTCTCAACAGAATGTGAGACTCATTTTGCAGGTACAATCCCTGAAATGTCTCCATATCACTCTTTTTTACATAGCCTCTGTCCAGCTGTTTGTGTGCACCAGTGAAGTGTATATATCAGCCCAAGGAAAACTGAGTAAGAAATTTGAAAGTAGAAACCTTGTTACTTGGAATGGAAAGGGGTTGCTTAACTGAGTGTTAAACTGTTTTTACCTGAGCAAGATACTGTCACCTGGCATCAGAGACAGAGGATGGCCTCTAACCTAGACCCTAATATACTCTGAAAGGACCTTGCTACTTGAAAGTTTAAAACACCTAAACCCCTTCTTCACCCCAGTTCTAGATAATTCATGCAGATTTCTATGATGCAGTGCTTGACACCTGCAGAAAAATCAGGATTTTTTTGTGACAGTGCAACAAAACTACAAGAAATGTACCAGAAATACTCGTTGTACTGTTCTTTATATGAAACATGCAATTAACTCTTCTGGTAAAAGAAAAGGGTGGGGGAAACCTGTCAGATTTTCTTTCTTGCTGTCTCTCATTCTGGGGGTTTAATATAGTCAAACATACTTTGTAACGGGAAGAAATCTCTTCCTTTTCTGTTATGCAAGTTGATAACTTTGAATGATAAGAGGTGTTCTTTACACTCTACAACTGGAATCACGTGAAAAGGTCATTCTGTGTACAACAAAACATTGTAGTGGGTGGAAAAAGTTTGAAAATCACATTTGCAGCAATCCTTTATGGAATATGCACAGGTACTTTCTTTGGTAGCAGATATGCACTTTCATACCTTGCATTTTCCTCATCTGATTCTCATCCTTTGAGCAAAATTAGTAGTTCAAGAATAACATTTGTAAAGTTGCAAAAGCAGCATAAGTATTTATTCAATCCCATCAAAGGAACTGATAGAGAATTGGGAACTTCAGGATGTTTTTAAAAATGGTTTTACTTGCTTTTTCTTATCTGTTGGGCTTGAGTTTTTTTCTAATTAAGATTTTGAGTTTTCCGTAATGGAAGACTATGACCAATCAGCAAAAGTATTATCAAATGAATTTTACCTCTGTAATTTAATTGAGTCAGTTCATTCCTTTTTCAAATGGGCCAAGTAGCTGTAGCTTCAGGTGCAGTCAATCACATCTTTGGGAACATTAAACTGAGCAAGTAAGAAATGAGAAGCACCAGAATAAATTAGATAAAAATCCTAAACAAAGGCTGAAAAGGAAACCAAGTCTCACTTACCAGCAAAATCTGATCTGCTATATACATGGCTATTTGAGACATGAGAAGAATTCATGAGTCAGCCATTCAGGGAATCATGCCATGACTCTAAAGAGTTATTCTCACATGAGACATCATGAAGAAGTGGTCTGTGGAAAGCAATTCCAGAAAACTAAACACACTTTAAAACATTTCCAGCCAACCCATCAACTCTTCCCTAGAGGAATGAGGAATGGCTGTTCAAGGGGAAGTTGCTGATTGGTATGCTAGTCAGATGTCTCAATGCTTCCTTATCACACATCCTAGTGGAGAACATCAATAGCCTGTTGCTGTGGTCACTTCACTCTTGCAGTAGCTTCCATGCAACACCCTCAAAAACCTTCATTCACAATCCAGTCACAGGCTGCCAAGACTGGGCCACCTTGGATTAGCGTGTTTCTTGCATGTTTCTTTCCCCAGCATGTAAAATAAATAAACGCATTTTGTCATCCACAGCTGCCATTCCTACAACCAAGCTTTTGCTTATGAAGGTATATGAAATAGGATGTTCAAAAAGATATTTTGGAATTTAACTGACTGAGGAACATGGTGTCTCAAGAAATTGTCATCAAGATACTGGAGGCTTCTACCGATGGCAGCCTGCCCTAGGTCCAGCACAGGAACTGAGGATGTCATTTTCATGTGTCCAGTTACACAAAACAAATCAGTCCCAGTGTCTGTGAGTGGGATTTTTCTGACCAGATGCTTAAAATAGTCCCTTTCTTATCAGTGAAAGGGAATAGGATGCAGTTCACCAGACCTTTTTACTTGCATAGTTTGAGATGAGATTAATGCATCCCAAGAGCGATCATTTTTTTCTACCAACCAAACACAGATCTCAACGTAGCTAATTCAGATATACATATCACCACTAAACACTTCAACATAATTGAGATGAATCCACGTCCAACCAAAAAGACTGCAGTTAAAGACAGTGAGACAGGGGTTGTTTTGCAGTCCTGGCAAGATGCCACTCAATAATTCTCTGCTTCCTTGGAAGAAAAGAGAGCACAGTGAAGAAGTTTAGAGTGCTGACAATACATCATCAGGCCATAGATGTAGTTTTCTTGTATAGAGTTTTCAATTTAGCATCTTCCACACAAGAAAATAAAAGTTATGTTGTGTGTGCATATAAAAAATTAAATATAATCAAAATAATAACAATGAAAAATAAATGAAGATATTCCTTGATCTAAAGTTTAGAAACCTGCTTGGGGGGAATATTTAGTATTTTCTGGAAAACATAAGAATTTAGATTTGACTGAAGATGAACAGTAATGGAGTAAAATAACAGCTTTAATTAATCACAGAGTGCTTGTCTTTCTGACAGCTGAAGAATCAGGAAGCTGCAAAGAACCAAAGTGAAACAACATCAATCATCCAGCTACAATAAATAATTTAATAAAAAAAATCACTGGATAACTACAAGGTCTAAGGAGGTAAAGTAGAAAAGATAACAAAGAGAAATAAGAGCATCAGACAGAATATGTACAGCTGACCCTATTTATATTAATATCACATAATAACACTGGTGATCTCTACATCTATTGCCATGCAAAGTGAACTGCCATATTCATTCCCCGGGAGATGAGCACTCAAAGCAGAATAGGACAGGTTTGAAACAACATTAAAATAGTATTTTTATTGTGATTTGCATGCAGTTAATCACTTTCATCAGCAAACAGACAAAAAGAAAAAGATTGATTTTGTTGTCATCATGCAGAACCACAGGTAGGTCCAGCACCCAGCTTGGTGCTCATCACACAGAACTTGCAATCAGCCAAAGCCAACAATGGGGGGTACAGACAAAATTAAGGGTTAACAAATGCTGAGTGATAAACAGTGAAGAACAACTCCACATCACCAGCAGTGAGTCACAGTAGATAGTTTTCTGAAAACTTCAGTTTGATGTTCAGCAGTGGTCAGAATGATAAACAGACCATTAAAGATTAACAGCACTGGGAAGATAATAAAATGGAAAACAACATTATGGTGGTGTAGAAATCCACTCAGTGGATCAGAAACCTTTGCATAATAAACTGTAACTAGGCGTTGTTAGGGCAGAACTGGGTGTGCTGAGCACTGTTGTATCTGTCTGATACAACAGAGCATTATTTGTGGTTTTGCTTTCTCTAAGATTTATTTGGACAGAATGTAGACTTAAAGAGAGTAAAATGAGTATGTTTTATTTCATATCTCAGGGCTAATTGCATCATGATGGAAATTTGAATGAAAAATCAGGATTCTTTCCCTCTTTTCACTAAATTTAGATATTTATATATATATATTTGTTTTGGTCTTTTTTTAGAAGATGCTCACATGTCATTTTGTTTCTTTTCCCTCTCACTGAGCAGAGAGTTTTAAATCCAAGTGTGACAGAAAAAGCCCCATCGCTTTCCCAAAACACTGCAGGACAAGGACACTACCAACAACACATCAGCAAGACAGAAGAGTAACAGGACTAACTTCCATCAAGAAGTTGCTTGGAAGATCCTGTTACACAGGTTTTTTACCCCTATGGAGAGGTTTCACAGTAACGCATTGAAATTAACCAGCAGTATGGTGTTCTGCAATTCTGCAGTCAGCTAGTGGCTCTCTCCACATGAGCTCTTCACTAGGAGTTCAAACGTTCAGCTACCAGAGAGCTTTCAGCAGGCTGCAACATCTGCTGCTCTCAGTTTTCTGCTCCAAGTCTGCAGGTGAGCTGGCATCTGGTCTGGCATAGTAGATAGGAAGGGATGGCTGCAAAGGAGGAATCCTTCTACTCCAGCTGGTTTCTCTATTGGTAGTGTCAGAAGAGCCCTCAGACCTGCAGAGACCTTTCTGAAATTAGTCTTATGGGCCTCATCATGAATTGAAGCCTTCTCCATCAAATCCAGCCTATTCTGTTTGTTGGTGATGGATTTTTATTTTTTCCCTTTAGCCTGTGGTTATCCTTTTTATTTAAACACAGTGTGTGATGTCAAACATTTCCCAGCTTCTCTGGGTAACACCAAGCAGTGACCTCCCAAAGGCAAGGTTGAGGGCTGCAGAGCTCATCCAGCAAGCAGAGTGTACACTGGGGTAACTGGGGAGGTAAGGAACTGTGGGCACCAGCACCATAGCTGAGAGGCTCCAGGAGTGTCAAAAGCGTCAGCTGGGGCAGGGATTTGAACGGGATGTCACCAGTAATGGGAGAGATCACAGGTGTGCACGATCAAATGCCATGTTAAGAGATTTTCTAGGCTAATTGTAATTTCATTTCTGCTAATTATAGCTCCTCAAATCACAGGGTACAACACCTCTGCCTACTGCCCCTCCAACTCAGGCATCCCTGGCTCAGCAACCACCTGCACAGACCCACTTTCCTGCCTGTATGCACATACATCAAACCATGTGGTCCATTAATCATTTTAACCACGTTTCATTCTGCAAAACAACAAAATAAAATCCTAGAAATGAAAGATGAAAATGGCCATTGAAGCCATCCAACCCATCCCCCTGCCAGCACGGGGCTCTTTCTTGGGGAATATTTCCCCAGTATGATTTTCTTACTTATATTTTGATGTCTCAGGTTTATCATAGAATCATACAATGGCTTAGGTTGGAAGGGACCTTAAAGATTATAAAATTCCAGCCGCCCTGCCATGGACAGGGCTGCCACCCACTGGCTCAAGCTGTCCAAGGCCCCATCCAACTTGGTCTTGAGCACCTCCAGGGATGGGGCACCCACAACTTTTTTGGGCAGCCTGTGCCAGGCCTCACCACTCTCTGAGTAAAGAATTTTTTCCTAACATCTACCCTAAATTTACTCTCTTTTAGAGGAATTTAATGGGTTTAGGCCAACAATTTTTCTGCCAACTCTTCCAGTTTGCTAATGATGGGATGACAAATGATAGATTTTGGTTCTGAAAACCTTTCTTTTTCTTCTGGGGGATTTCTTGTGATAATCTTGTCAGGATTTCTTTCAAGCCTATTTTCATGGGTTGGCAGTCATGAACAGTAAGTCATCTTGTTGGTATTCTCATGCAACATTAGGCATGCAATGCTTCAGTGGCTCATTTTCTCCACACAAGCTTCAAACTGCCCTCTGCACTGCATGGGAGTAGCTAAGCTCTCAGGACAAAAAGTTATTTCATTTCATTTCCTCACCATCCTACCCCTTCCAAAGCAGAGAGTCTACTGTCACTGATGCTCAAACATGAAAAATTATATGTAGATTATTTTCTGATACACTCATCTATCTCCTTAAGTGTGGTGAGATCACTGAAGGGGAGCAACGTGTGATGGACCTGAAACGTACTGAAAGTTATGTGTATATTTTCAAATATATCCCTGTGAAACAGATTGCCTCCAGACTCAACAGGACAAAACTATACCCTCAGCTCTCCACCCCTTTTATGCACATTTATTTCCTGATTAATAACATGGTCATTACATTTACATGGCTGTGAGCACATTTACATACTCCGAATATTATTCAAACAATATGTTTTCCCCTCCCTGGAGCATTCAGTAGTTGCATAACAACAATTCTGTTCCAGAAAAAAAATAAATAAATAAAGCAGAATTTAGGACAAAAACCTCTTTACAATGTAGTTAATAGTGAAATAGTGTTCAGTCTTGAAGACTGGTATTATTAGTTCTGTGGGTCTAAGTACCTTGTCCCTCTTCCATCTCAGGAACAACTATGCATCTCACACCTCATAGTTACCCCAAACCATCTGCATCTGCATACGTCTGGCTCACAGGTCACTACAGAGCAGTTTCAAGTTCCTTTACTAGCTTCCCCCTACATCACCATGTTGACATATCATGAGTTTTTTCTCTTCATTTTATGAACAGGATAGCTGAGATGAAGATATTGGAGCAGAAAGTAGAGCCATGTTCCATACATAGGAGCAATTTTCCCAAACTTCTTGAGAAACTAACCTATACTCACTATCAACATATACTCATTTATCATGGATAACTTTACCCCTCCATGTTCAAGGTTTTTAGTGAAAATACAACAGAAATTGGAGTTTTGGAAAGTTTTTGGAGCTTTACAGCCTACCAGTATCATCTTCAAAATGGCTTAGGTGTCACTGTTCAAGACCAGTGACAGTCCTGCCCTAGGAAATACTTGACTTAATTTCTTTCGGTCTGACCCAGCTTGACTTCCCTCTACCTCACCATTTATTTTCGTTGAAAGAAAGAAAAAAATCAGGGATTGCTTATTATTTTGTTTTTCTTTGCATTTTAAAAAGATATCTGTTAAATATTTGAATAAATTATGAATAATTATCTAGTAGCATATAATTATTAATTATATTGTGTATGCTATACTATGATTATTATAAAACTGCAGTATTCTAAACGATAAAAGTTAAAATTAAGTGTATGTCCTTAAAAATAGACCACAGAATATTTTTAGTGTTCAGCAAAGGCTTTCCATACACCATCACCTGCTAGTCTGAGTGCATTTTAACATTTAAAGATGCCTTCAAACCTCAGATAACCGAGATAAACTTCCACTCTCTGCTTTCTCGCCTGGTATAAATCTTAATAACCTAGAAATGCCTTTCACTGTAAATGTATAAACAATAGACCACTACAATAATGTAAATAAGACAAAAGAGTCAAACACGGATGCCTTAAGTTTAATATCAGCATCCACTTTTAAGCAAATGGACCATAATACTCCAAGGCACTGAACGACTGCAGCTCCTACTGCCTGCTATCAGCTAAGAGAGGCAAGGACAGGAATTAAAGGGGAGACAGAGAAGACAAATATATGAGGCTGCCAGAGAGAGGTTAGATTTATGAATACATTTATTATGGGATAGAATCATAAAATCATAGAATTAGCTAGGTTGGAAAAGACCTACAAGATCATCCAGTCCAACCATCCACCTACCACCAATAACCCCACTAAACCATATCTCTCAACGCTATATCTAAATGTTTCTTGAACACCTCCAAGGACGGTGACTCAACCACCTCCCTGGGCAGCCCATTCCAGCGCCTGACCACTCTTTCAGAAAAGTAGAATTTCCTAATGTCCAGCCTAAATCTCCCCTGGCGCAACTTGAGTAGTAATATAGTAAATAAGGCCCTACTTTGTGATTTTGTGTCTATACAATCTTGTTGTCCTTTTTTAAAATATGATAATATAGCATAAATGTACCAGCAACAAGAAAATGAATTGATAGGCAAACAAGCGCAGCAGTCTCTTGCAAGAAATGTAAAAAATAAGACTCTCTAAGAGCTCTTGAAAACATGTTGCTATTTTTTTCTTGCTCTGAAGCCTGGTTGGGAATCACTCGCCCAGCTCACCAGGGATCCAAAAGGAAGAGCTACAGAGGGGAGTATGAAATTCTTGCCAGCTCAGTTTTGCCAGCTGTAACCAAGCAGACTCCTGACTTCAGCAGCGCTCAGCCTCACGCTTGTTTCAAGTCGGACTGTCCGTCTCTAACCCCAGGCACATAGAACGGATGGCTTTCTACCACTTTATGTTGTGAAGTGACCTGAGTACAAACAAGACATCCACAGGAAGAGAGAGCCTCTAGCTACTCTGCATGAAGGCTTGGCCAGCAGTGGCAAGGTGACACAAAGTGCTTTCTTGCCATATTTTTAGTTATTTTTATTTATTTCATTGCATTTACTGTAATCTCCTACCAAACATACAATCAGATCATAGTTACAAGCAAACCAGAGACTCAGACAAAGCTTTTCCCCAGTCTGAGATTCTACCTATGTGATAACCTCAAGTATAAAGACCACACTAACAGCTGCTGAATGCACTGAAAAATATTTCCCCCAAATTAAAGGCTTAGCTCATGCAATGTTACCTGTCTCCAACAATTCAAGCTTGTTCACCTTCCTCCTTTGGAAGGGGAAGATGTATCCACCTCTTCTGTTCCTTCAGATAATAATCTGCTCCTTTCCTGGTTCAGCCAGTCTGATGCCTACTGTCATTCAGCATTCACCACAAGGAGACCAAACAAGATTGCTGGTGAAACCAGGTGCTTTCAGGGCACTGGGCGGGCTGCAGCTTTTATCGGTCAAACAGCCTCTTGCTTTGCAGAAGGATGCTGCAACAGGAACATCCCAGTGCATCAACACCATTGATCTGTAGTTAGACTTGACTGCTGGATTGGCCAGCAGGATGTCAGATTCACACAGGGTAGAGAAGGGAGCTCAGGCACTTCCAAAATAAAGCAGAAATACAAGAGTTATCGGTACTTAGCTACTGCCAGAAAGAATATACAATATGTGTTTGAAGATCTTTGAAAATCCTACACTAAAAAATTGTTCTACCTCATCAATATAATTTTTTTTAAACTACAGAGAGCATGTGATAAAAATTCACATTCACACCTCATGTCCTAACTTTCTCTAAATCTGGACCCAGGCTTTCCTGACCATATAGTGCTCTGAGTGCTAGGTATAATTGTTCATGTTATATTAGTACTAATTATCTCTGATGACTAACAGACTAATATCAACTTTTCTTAATGGAGTGGTGTCCCCCAGGGGTCCATGTTGTAACTGGTAATGTTTAAAATCTTTATCAATGACAGAGACTATGGGATTGAGTGTAACCTCAGCAAGTTTTCCGATGACACCAAGCTGAGCGGTATGGTAAATAAAGCAGAAGGAAGCGATGACATCCAAAGGGACCTTGACAGACTCAAAAGGTGGACCCATGCAAACCTAACAAGGTTCAACAAAGCCAAGTGAAAAATGTTGTACTTGAGTTGGGGCAGTCCCAGATGTGT
>NC_034411.1:104367605-104391339 GCF_002078875.1 Numida meleagris
CCATCCCTGGAGGTGTATAAGAAACATTTAGATGTTGTAGTAAGGAACATGGTTTAGAGCGGAAATATTGGTGATAGGTGGACAGTTGAACTGGATGATCTTGGAGGTCTTTTCCAACCTTGGTGATTCTATGATTCTATGATTCTATGAAATATGATGATCTTTGAGGTCCCTTCCAACACAAGTCATTTTATCATTCTATGATTCTATGATATTCTATAGACTAAGATAGCCTTAATTTCCTACCATTTGAGTTAAAAGTCTCTGAAGTTCCTCTACCCAGATCTATAAATCTAGAACAAGAAAAGCTGCTTTTCAACTTTCATTAATAAAATGAAGATGCATTTATTTTCTTATTCATGCAGTGATTCCTTGCCACCCATATCAGGCATTAGTACAAATGACAATGGCAACATGCCACCTCAACTTAGAAAGATAGAGTTCACAGTTCTCCTGAGATTAAGTTCCCTGCTATGAAAGCCCTTCAGCCATCAATAACAGAGAAAGAAAACAGTGAGATTCTGTAATTATACTCAAAAAATCAAAGAGCAGCCCCCTTTACAAATCAATGCCACATAACCCGCCAAGAGTCATTTGCATGTAATCCTATTCTTCCCAAGTTCACAGAGGTCCGAGGGAAATATATCAGTGTAGCCAGTGTAGTTCTGTAGCACATCTAACACTTACAATTCTCAAAGTGTACCTGTGAAAATAAATTGCATTACCAATAAGGTAAACAAAATGTAATTGCACTGGCCAATTATAACATCATACAACACTGCAACATTTCATCCTTACCCTTCTTATTGCATCTTTTTTCAAAAGACTCCCTCTCACCTTCAGTCCTGCAGCCCAGTCCTTATCATTATTATTTATGAACTGTACTGCAGTAGCAGAGATACAGAACAATATTCAGACTGCTCCAGCTTTTCAATTATAGTATGTGGCACCTCAGCCAATAAGAAAGGTATTTTTGTAACTAGCTTCTGGAATCAGGAATTGCCACTCAGGCTTATAATGAACTTCACGTTATAAGGTACCAGAAGAAGAGCTGCAGCCTAACTGGTCTTCAAAGCAGCCCAGGCATATGCAGTATGTGCTGGTCATGAGATACACAAGAAAGGTCAGTGAACGTAGGGCATCTTGTTCTCAGACTGATGGGCCTTCAAGGAGGAGCAGACAACAGCAAGGACCACTGCACTGCCCGTAAGCAGCTCACAGAGGCTCACCTTCAAAGTGGAGACATTTCTAGATCTTATCCCTGATGATTTTCTTTCCCCTTGTACTTACCTGGGACCTTGGTGAGTGACAAACAAGATCACTATTGCTACTTTCAATACACACACAGAGAAGCCCCAGTGCCTGCAGTGTTTCTATAATAATGCAATCAAAGCTGAGGACAGGAGAGTGCATGAGAGTTTGCCAGGTCAGCAGTTTGGAGAGTGCCCTGACCCTTTCTACAGAGGGGATACACTAATATGAGGGTATATCAGGACTTCAGAACTTCACCGCCAGGGTTCCCAAATATCCACTTGGATTACAGGGGATAGTAGTATCATTGCTGACTTACTTTCTCTCAGAAAGCAAAAAAATGAATGAAAAACCTCTTAAGTGATACCAAATAAGGGCCTTATTATGAGGCCTAGATAAACAGAAAAATAACCTTAGAAGTAAAGGAAAGATATGCAAAGGCACAAATTTTGCACAGAGAAGTTGTGGATGCCCCATCCCTGGAGGTGTNCCTACCGAGAAGGACTGAGGGATCCTGGTAGATAAAAGACTTAACATGAGCCAGCAGTGTGTTCTTGCAACCTGGAAGGCCAACAGTATGCTGGGTAGATAGGTGGACAGACAGGTGGCAGCAGGGTGGAGGGCTACAAAGGTAATCAGAGGGCTGGAGCACCTCTCCTGTGAAGGAAGGATGAGAGAGCTGGGCTTGTTCAGCCTGGAGAAGAGAAAGCTGCAGGGAGACCTCATTGTGGCCTTCCAGTATTCAAAGGGAGATTATAAACAGGATAAAAATCAACTTTTTACATAGGTGCAGTGTCTGAGGCATGGATTCAGATGTGAATGATCCAAATAGTTTATTACAGGTTCTAACATCCGTTATATACATTCACAAGGTTTTTCTCTTAACTTTCCCACCCGCATTTACATGTCAATAAAACATTCCACAAGCACTCCTTAACTGTGTACGCAGATGCTTATCCAATCAGAGCCATGAGTCGTTCAAAGCCACATGTTCTTCCTCCAATCAGGGTCATCATCACGTGGCCATCACACAGCTTACTTGACTTTTGTTTTTCTCTTCTTTTAGAGATGTCCTTGGTTCTCAGTTTTGCTTTCTCATACTGTTTATCTTGCTCCACAACTGCTGCTCTGATTAGTCTTTCTTGTATTCCCACACATAGGTCGATAGAGACAGGACAAGGGGAAGTGGTTTTAAACTAACAGAGGGGAGATTTTGATTTAGATACTGGGGGAAGTTTTTCACAGAGAGTGGTGATGTGCTGCCACAGACTGCCCAGAGAAGCAGTGGATGCCCCATTCCTGGAGGTATTCGAGGCCAGGCTAGATGGGGCACTAGGCAACCTGATCTAGTTTTTGATCTAGCATATGGCAAACCTGTCTATGGCAAGGGGATTGAAAAGCTGTTGACATGTCTACCTAGACTATGGCAAAGCCTTTACAAAGCCTCCCACAGTGTTCTCCTAGAGAAGCTGGCAGTCTGTGGCTTTGACAAGTACACTCTTTGCTGGGTAAAGAACTGGCTGGAGGGCCGGGCCCAGAGAGTGGTGGTGAATGGAATTAAATCCAGCTGGCAACTGGTCACGAGTGGTATTCCCCAGGGGTCAGTATTGGGGCCTGTCCTGTTCAATATCTTTATTGACTACCTGGACAAGGGGATTGAGTGCACCCTCAGTAAGTTTGACGATGACATGAAGTTGGCAGGAAGTGTCGATCTGCCTGGGGACAGCAAGGCCCTACAAAGGGATCTGGACATGCTGGATCACTGGGCTGAGGCCAATGGGATGAGGTTCAACAAGACCAAGTGCCGTGTCCTGCACTTTGGCCAAAACAACCCCAGGCAACACTACAGGCTTGGGGCAGAGTGTCTGGAAGACTGTGGAAGAAATGGACCTGGGGATGTTGGTCAATGCTTGGCTGGACATCAGCCAGCAGAGCGCCCGGGTGGCCAAGAAGGCCAATGGCATCCTGGCTTGTATAGAAATAGTGCAACAGATAGTAGCAAGGAAGTAATTATCCCTCTGTACTCAGCCCTGGTAAGGCCACACCTCAAGTGCTGTGTTCAGTTTTAGGCCCCTTACTACAAGAAAGACATCAAGGCCCTGGAGCATGTCCAGAGAAGAGCGGCGAAGCTGGTGAGGGATGTGGAAAACAAATCTTACTAGGAGCAGCCAAGAGAACTGGGAATGCTTAGTTTGGAAAAGAGGAGGCTCAAGGGAGACCTTATCACTCTCTACAACTACTTGAAAGGAGGTTGTGATGAGGTGGGGGTTGGCCTCTTCTCCCACATAACTTCCAATAGGAGTAGAGGGAATGGCCTCAAGTTGCACCAGGGGAGATTCAGGTTGGACGTTAGGAAAAATTTCTTCTCAGAAAGAGTGGTTAGGCACTGGAACAGGCTGCCCAGGGAGGTGGTTGAGTCACCATCCCTGGAGGTGTATAAGAAACATTTAGATGTTGTAGTAAGGAACATGGTTTAGAGCGGAAATATTGGTGATAGGTGGACAGTTGAACTGGATGATCTTGGAGGTCTTTTCCAACCTTGGTGATTCTATGATTCTATGATTCTATGAAATATGATGATCTTTGAGGTCCCTTCCAACACAAGTCATTTTATCATTCTATGATTCTATGATATTCTATAGAGTAAGATAGCCTTAATTTCCTACCATTTGAGTTAAAAGTCTCTGAAGTTCCTCTACCCAGATCTATAAATCTAGAACAAGAAAAGCTGCTTTTCAACTTTCATTAATAAAATGAAGATGCATTTATTTTCTTATTCATGCAGTGATTCCTTGCCACCCATATCAGGCATTAGTACAAATGACAATGGCAACATGCCACCTCAACTTAGAAAGATAGAGTTCACAGTTCTCCTGAGATTAAGTTCCCTGCTATGAAAGCCCTTCAGCCATCAATAACAGAGAAAGAAAACAGTGAGATTCTGTAATTATACTCAAAAAATCAAAAGCAGCCCCCTTTACAAATCAATGCCACATAACCCGCCAAGAGTCATTTGCATGTAATCCTATTCTTCCCAAGTTCACAGAGGTCCGAGGGAAATATATCAGTGTAGCCAGTGTAGTTCTGCAGCACATCTAACACTTACAATTCTCAAAGTGTACCTGTGAAAATAAATTGCATTACCAATAAGGTAAACAAAATGTAATTGCACTGGCCAATTATAACATCATACAACACTGCAACATTTCATCCTTACCCTTCTTATTGCATCTTTTTTCAAAAGACTCCCTCTCACCTTCAGTCCTGCAGCCCAGTCCTTATCATTATTATTTATGAACTGTACTGCAGTAGCAGAGATACAGAACAATATTCAGACTGCTCCAGCTTTTCAATTATAGTATGTGGCACCTCAGCCAATAAGAAAGGTATTTTTGTAACTAGCTTCTGGAATCAGGAATTGCCACTCAGGCTTATAATGAACTTCACGTTATACGGTACCAGAAGAAGAGCTGCAGCCTAACTGGTCTTCAAAGCAGCCCAGGCATATGCAGTATGTGCAGGTCATGAGATACACAAGAAAGGTCAGTGAACGTAGGGCATCTTGTTCTCAGACTGATGGGCCTTCAAGGAGGAGCAGACAACAGCAAGGACCACTGCGCTGCCCGTAAGCAGCTCACAGAGGCTCACCTTCAAAGTGGAGACATTTCTAGATCTTATCCCTGATGATTTTCTTTCCCCTTGTACTTACCTGGGACCTTGGTGAGTGACAAACAAGATCACTATTGCTACTTTCAATACACACACAGAGAAGCCCCAGTGCCTGCAGTGTTTCTATAATAATGCAATCAAAGCTGAGGACAGGAGAGTGCATGAGAGTTTGCCAGGTCAGCAGTTTGGAGAGTGCCCTGACCCTTTCTACAGAGGGGATACGCTAATATGAGGGTATATCAGGACTTCAGAACTTCACCGCCAGGGTTCCCAAATATCCACTTGGATTACAGGGGATAGTAGTATCATTGCTGACTTACTTTCTCTCAGAAAGCAAAAAAATGAATGAAAAACCTCTTAAGTGATACCAAATAAGGGCCTTATTATGAGGCCTAGATAAACAGAAAAATAACCTTAGAAGTAAAGGAAAGATATGCAAAGGCACAAATTTTGCACAGAGAAGTTGTGGATGCCCCATCCCTGGAGGTGTCCAAGACCAGGTTGGATGGGGCCCCAGGCAACCTGTTCTGGTGATAGGCTAGCCTACCCACAGCAGGGGATTGGAACTGGATAATCTTTAAGGTCCCTTCCAACCCAAGGCACTGTATGATTGTATGATTCTATGAAGTTGCAGCAAAGGAAATGCTGATTGTATATTAATTTTCTAGCTATGAGAGAGTCAAGCACAGTGATAGGTCACCTAGAGAGACTGCAGAATCTTCTTTGTAGATGGACAAAACATAGCTGTACACAGCCCTGAACAGCCTTATCTAAGACAGCCCTGCTTCAAGCAGGTGGGTTAGACTACAGGACATACAGTGGTCCCTTGCCACCTACATTAGGTTACTATTCTAAAAGTTAGGAGATAAAAGCTTATCATTTTCCTCTGCTCCTATGGTTTACCACTCAAGTCCCATCCCACAGAAATGTAAAGAGTACAGTGACAGAAAGTGTCTCATATCTTTGGTTTCCAGCAGGATCCCAGCCAAGCTGTCGCAAGCACTACTAGCCAATTGAACACAATTGCCTTTATGACGTCCAGAGTAGGGAACATCCATTTTTTTGCATGTGTCTGAGCTACCTCTGCTATTCATGGCCCAAAAAAGAAGCAGCCCACAACACAAGTTGTGTTCTATGTAAGAAAAATAATCTGAAACAGATAAATCAGTGAATCTGTATCAAGGTCTTGTGGAGACATTCTTAATCCTATCTTCTACACTGGCTGCCTAACACCGAAATCAAATGTTTCAGAAAACAGCTTCCTCACCAGTATTTTGAACACAGGTGACATGGGGAGTGGATAAGCTCAGACTTTTGTTTAGCATTTGGTTAGCTGTAAGGGATAATTCATTCCTTATCCAGTGTACACTTCTGCATGGCCCTTCAGAAGCTAATCCCCACTTTAAGTTCAACTGTGAGCCTGAGACGTAGCTCGTCCTTAGGCACCACAGTGTTTACTTTGTGGCATATATTTGGTAATTCTGAAAGTAATGTCTCCTATTTATTTCCATGGGAACTACAACAGATATAAAGAGCACAACAACACTATTTGATAGAGCAAATTCTCAACTACAAAACTATTTTTCAACATAGTCACCACCAGTAGCTATGCATTTTCACCAGTAACGAACAAGAACCTGCATGCCGCAGTTGTAATAATTTGCACCAGAGTTGACCCGCTGTTTTACAGCTGCTACGATGGAGTCGTTGCTAGGAAAATATCACCACTGCTGAAACACACCATCCGCCACCGTACTGTGCTCACGTTCACTGTTTGGTCTCCATAAACATTCAGCAAGTGCCAATGAATGCCAATAGGTGCCATTTTTTCTGCATGGAGGAATTCAGTGACACACCTTTGCTTCATACACGCTTCCATGTAAGGTGCCAGTCTGTCAGAGTGCCCCTCTGCTGCCATCTACCACATGACAACAAAATATAATGGAATATTTGTGGGAAGGTTCAGCCTCTACTGTCACAACACCACCATCTGCCTATGGTGTAACCCTTGAACATGTAAGTAGGAGCAACAGGAATAAATTAAACAAAGGGAAAATTAGGATGAATATCAGGGAAAATTTGTTCATGAAAACTCCTACAGTATGGCATGGCTTACCGTGGGAAAAATCTAATGCTTCCAATACTTAAAACTAGATTGGACAAAGCAATATAATTCAAAGAACAGTCCTGCGATAGAAAAGGAACAGGTTGGTTTGTCTTACATGCCTTTTCCATGTCTAATTTTGGTGGTTATAGGATGGCATTATGCACAACTCAGGAGCCCTTTTCAAGTCAAGAAATGTCCATCACTAGAGGCTTCCTAGAAACATTAACTCCCAAAATCAAAACATCCAGTCTACATCTACAGGTTTGACATTTCAAATAACCACCTGAAAATATTAGCTATTTCACATTCCACTTGCCTTCATCTGATTTTATGTAAAAATAATTCCTTTAAAAACATTTTAGATATATATTTTAGTGCTGCATTCTAAATCTAAAATACAGTGAGAAAGAGAAAAATGACCCTCAGTGACAGTTAATTCTCTGACCGTTTGCCTGGAATTCACATGCTACATTTGATAATGTTCATTTTAAAGTCACAGTAAACTGCACATCTCTTCCTGGGAAATTCGAGATTAATATGAGAGGTGATGAGAGGTATTCAATTTTATTATGATATTAAAAAATAACTACAATGAAGTTTAGAAGAAATAAACAGCCTTGAAAACTTGAGTGGTTGAAAATTTTGTGTATTATTTTCTAATTTATGTAACATTTTAATGTTGCACAGTACTTCTTTTCTTTACCCCATTCCTCCCTCCCACCTCCAAATGGAGTAATAACTCAATAGAATTTAAAGAGCTTTTCTTGTGCTGTAAGAATGGCATGCTGAAGAGGAACAGATTTCCTTGACAATCACAGCTCCACAAAGGACTCTTTTGCAACCAGCAAAGAAAGAGGGGAAATTTTTCCATACGTGGAAACAGAAACACCTTTTAATGGCTCCGTGAGTGTGTTTTGGTTTTGTTCAGCACCACTGCTGAATCCAGATACACATGCAAAAGCACTGTACACCTTCTCCTTATCCTGCTGAATGAGTCATATTGCCAAAAGGCAGCTTGAAGCTGGCTGCACCAGTGCAAACCAGCAAGGCATTTCCTGCAGTAGCTGGATGTCTGCAAAGCAGATCAAGTCAGGGTATTCCTGAACCACCCTGCAGCTACTCCCTGCTGCCAAAATGGCCCCGTGAAGCATACAGCAGGACAACCGTGAGGATGCTACCAGCTCCAGAGAGTTCCTGGCAGAGCTCTAAAAGAAGAAAATGGTAAAAAGAGCATAAATAAACTGCTTTTGCTCCTCTTTTGATGACTAACCCCATTTTGGCATAAAGGATGAGTTTAACTGTAAATATCATGTCATTCCTATTACAAGAAAAGGAGCGGAAGAAAATTTTCTTCTGCTAGCCTGGAAACACATAATGCTGTTCTGTCTCACTTAGAGTTTTTACCTCTCCTTCCAGCTCTTTCTTTTTTCTGTTCAATTGCCAGGCAGAGAGAGTAAGATCACTAATGAACCACAGCTTCTGTTCAGGTCATTAGCTGTACCAGAGAGAAAGTTAATGAACCTTAGTATATAAAGACAAAATCAGGTTTTCTTTAATAGTTTCCATACCAAGAGCATCATTTTCTGTTAGTGTAATCCCTGGATGATTTAGTTTTTAGTCCCTTTTTTTTTTTGCTCCAGCCTAGTTTTGGAGGAACAGCACGACAGAGAACATCTGGTCATTAGGCACGTACAGATGATGTTCAGTTGCTGTGGAGGAAACGCCAGAGGTAGCCAGAGAAGGAGGGGAAAATAAACCACCTAGTACAAGAAAGCCTTCAGGGGGAATCAGAAATAAAAAGTGGCAGCTTGCTGAAATACTGTCTCACACAGCCACTTCAAAAAATAATAAAAAAATAATAAAAATAATAATTAAAAAAAGAATCTCCGGAGCCCCTCTTGTTTACTGAGACTATTTGTGTTCTTCCTCCACTTGTAGACAAGGATTCGGAACTCAAAGTTTCATACCCCCGCAGCTTATCTGAGTGATTTTAAAGCTTACATGCACTTATCTTTCATAGTGCCTCATGGGGATAAGAAAGTGCTACTCCCATTTTAAGAGGCTATTTATGTTTTCCCAAGCAAACCATGGCCAAGCAGGATGCATTTTCTCCTAGCTCTCTGGCATCTTAATAAGAGGGACAACCTTTTTGTTCTTCATAGCACCAGCAGGACCAAAAGGGTATCGTGCATCCCAGAAGAAGTTAACTTTCTCCTGGAAATGGTTTGTTTTCAGTAGGAAATAAACTTACTTGAGAAGCTGCACAAATTAAGTCTGTGGTAGCATGACAGTGAAGAGAAGAAAATATACCTCAGAAAGTCCTGTGGAAGTGAGTATGTATAAGTCCAAAGCTTAGGAACATGGAACAGGAAGATCCTGTGAGGCTCAAGAAGTCTTATTCCTTGGTGTCTGAAGAAACTGTGCTGATTAACTCCCTTTGTTATTTCTTTTTCTGGCAGTTCTTGTACACAGAACTCCTCCCAGGACACAAGTTGAGTTGTTACCCTTTTTACGGTTACAAAACGAACGTTATTTTCAAACTTAGATTTATTCTTGGAACAGTTACAACTATTGACCTGTTTGTATAATTTACATTCCATTCTACAAACAGTCTGTAATCAGAGTGTATGAGGAAATGAAGTGCCATATAATCTAAGAAATGTGGATTGATGTAGTCCATTGTACCCTGCTGCCATTTAAACTTTCAGTTTCATCTTTTTTCCACTACCAGAGATCTGCTTCCTCCACCCCAACATTAAGTAGATAACATCTACAAGATTAACATGCAGAAGAAACCTTTTCATTCCTTTAAATAGATGCTGATTTCAAAACAAGTTACTCCACAACAACTGTCACCAGAAATAGTCATAGAATCATAGACTCACATAGGTTGAAAAAGACCCTCAAGAACATCAAGTCCAGCCATCACCTCAACTTCCCAAGTCCCACTCCTTAGTGCATAATCTACATGTCTTTTACATATCGTCAGGGACGATGATTTCACCACTTCACTGGACAGCCCATTCCAATGTTTGACCACCACCTCTGTGAAGAAGTTCTTTCCTATTGTCCAGTCTAAAACTTCACAGGCACAACCTGAGACTGTTTCCTCATGTCCTATCACTTGTCACTTGAGAAAAGAGACAGACAGCCACCTTGCTGAAACCTCCTTTCAGGTAGTTCTGGAGAGCAGCAAAGTCTCCCATCAGACTCCTCCAGACCAAACAGTCCCAGTTCCCTCAGCCACTCCTCGTGCCTCTTATTTTCTAGTCCCTTCACCAGCTTCATTGCTCTTCTCTGCACACACCCAAACAGCTGTAGTGAGGGGCCCAAAACTGCAAGCAGTGCTCAAGGTGTGTTCTCACCAGTGTCACATATGAGGGGATAATCTCTCCCCTAGTCCTTCCAGCCACACTAATATAGGCCAGGATGCCACTGGCCTTCTTGGCCACCTGGGCACACTGCCGGCTCACGTTTAGCTGACCGCCAACCAGCACCCCCAGGTCCACATTTACCTGGCCGCTTTCCAGTCACTCTTCCCCAAGCCTAATCACTGCCTGCGGTTGTTACGACCCAATCGCAGGACCCAGCATTTACCCTTGTTTAGTGTCATGCTATTGGCCTTTGTCCATCAATCCAGTTTATCCTGATCCCTCTGCAAAGACTTCCTACCTTCAAGCAAATCAACAGTTCTGTCTAACTTGGTACTGCCTGCAAACTTACCAAGGGTGTACTAGACTCTCTCATCCAGATCACCAATGAAAATTTTAAATAAAACTGGCCCCAAGTCTGAGCCATGTTACAAGTCTCAGTGGGTATTAAGCTTATGGTCTGCAAATTCTAATATCTAATAACACCTACCAACACTAAACACACTGAGGTTGCATCTCATTTCATAGCACACTTGGAATCATATTCACTGTTCCAGCCTGAATCTTTGCAGCCCAGCAAACCAGTTATATTCCTCATTCAATTTTCCTCCATTAGTGCGTAGCTTTGAATTACAGCAGAAGAATCAGTCTGCTTCCCAACTTGTTCTAGCCCTGAAATGCTGCAACCTCAGTGTTATGCCAGTGAATATAGTGAAGAAGGAATCTGGTTGCCTTTTCTCTTTCATTTCCCAGCCTCTTTCTCCTCATCTTCTTTCAATAATAAAAAGCAAAATGCTGGGAAAGCCTAACTGATAGTGCTTGCATGCAAGCATCATTCCACTAGCATTAGTTTTTCGTCAGTATTTCTCTAGAGTAGCTAAGCATGGTATTTTTATCCAAAAGCAATTTACTGGTACAGAAAAAGTACAGCAGACAATGCATTCCTACTCTATTATGCATGAACACCCGGTATGTACTCAACTTTCCTCTCCATCTTATTTATCGCATTGTCATTAAACTTGTGTCACTATTACTGTTCTTTAATACACATCAGAATAGTGTGTTCTTATCAGGTCTTCTCTTTCATCTACTGATCTAATAATATACTACTTAAGCATTTTTGTGATTTTAACACAGACAAACAAAAAATGTTTGGGCACAGCATTCTCAAGAAAATAATGTTCACGTTTCAGCATAAACAAGAGCTTTCCTTTATTCAAGTAAACTTAATGGTACAGCACTGCTGACAGAATCATTCAGTGGTACCCAAGATAGGGAGATGCAAACTAATTAAAACTCATGGTTACAGAGGCCTCGTTGACAAATATTTATGAATATTTATGGGTTCTTAGCAAGAACTGCTGTGCTGAATCATGTGAAGAAATGTTTGGAGTCACAAAAAAGCACATTATGTTTAAAGCAGCTCTCTGAGAGAGGTACCCCCAGGCTCTATCCGACCTGGTGTGCTAGAAGTGCCAGGCAGCCCACAAGGACACTGGAACTCAGCTGCCCACGTGGTGAAATGCCAGGTGGGTCTCTGGCATGACTTTGGCTCAGAACAGCAAACTGCCTTCCAAAAAGAAACAGAACAAACTATTCCTGATACATAGTCCATAGATAAACCTTCCTGTTTCAGAGGGAGAGAGTTTAACTGCATTTCCACCCATTTCACTTGTGCACTGGAGAACAGTCCCAGGCATGTTTAATTTATTAGCATAAACATTGCCTGGTAGTCTCCAGCTCAGCTCTTGTCAGATAAGATGGTCGTTGTCAGACTTGCTTGGATTTGCTTCCTTCAAAATGTAGTGCAGTGTCAGGGCTGCACGACATCCAAAATTATATCAGGAGTTTGAAGACAAAGGGGATGCAGGGTTTAGGTGATGTGTTTAACTAGGGCTCATCACACCGTTTTATCATTTTATCTTTTGTCAGTACGGAAGAGGAAGCATGTAAAAAATCACTGGAATGAGCAAGGAGGATGAATAAATTAAGTAAATTAGCATGAACAAGGCAGCTCATAATCCAATTGGAGAAGGTGATTATATATCATACTCAGCTAAAGAGAAAACACAGGCAGGAAGGACTCAATGTGGAAACACAAACTCCTCTGCTTGAAATAAATTTGTGGGCAGAAAAATGAATTCAGAACAGCATTTTATTAGCAGAATTTGCCTCAACTACACTCTAATAGATCTAATCAGTGCAGGAGATGAGGACAGGAACCATGTTGTTATTTTCCAGGATGGTGAAGGCATTGTAAACAAGGGAAGTGATTGAATATTTTTCACCTTGTTAAGCTCCTTAACAAGCTAGCTGATTATATACTGTACCTTTAAAAAGCAGCAGATAGGAAGACAGTCAAGTAGGAGAAAAATAACTAGTGGAGGTTGTATGAACTTTAGTGATGATTGCAGATATGTGGTAAAAGTGCCAACTCTGACTGCGTTTCAAACATGAACTGTGGTTTTTAGTTACAAAAGTGACACTGTATTAAACTTTTGAGGCACTGGATGAATCATATCTCTAGAGAAATGTATTATACTAATAGAAATGGGGATTTCAATTCAGAATGTGACTTTACAACACCTATGCAATATTGTTTTTCTGCTTGGCTTTTATTTTTCAAAAAGTTACATTTATTTTAACATTTCGGTATTGAGCAGCCATGATACACTGATTAGCATAGACAGCGTTGGAATCTTGTGATTACTGAAACCAATAACTCATATAATCACCAGGAACAGTACTAATATTAATAATCATGATAATCAGCATAATTACCAGGATGGCAGTGGCAAAAGGCCAGTGGCAATTGGGCTGTAGTCTCCTGAACACTGCTCACCGAGTCTTGAAGGACAAAGTCCCCCTTTCAGTTGTTAGATGTTGAATAGAGAAGGTAACAAAGAAGGTAGGTTATAGTGCTATCTTCAATGTTTGGCCTGAAGACCTCATATATGTATGTATATATGTGTATACACATCTCATTCAGCCCCTGCAATCGGACTCAGTTCCTTCAAACAGATGTACATTGTCACAGTTCTGCAGTACAAGCTCCTCTGGACCTTGGTTTCTCTGTGCATTTCATGCACCACGTGGTACTTGTACCCAGAGATTCATCTCTGAATTCTCTAGAAGTAATAAGGGTAAAATATATATGTGAGGAGCGTTACATGAGATGTGTGCCACTGCAGAAAAGTAAGGAGGTTTGATTTCAGTCTTGTGTTCTAGTAGGTATTGGCTTTTTTAAAATTCCTGAATCATGTCAAGGCCCATATTTTCTATCAAAACCCAGAGCCAAATTCTCAAGCAAAGTGCAGCCAGGAGCTTCCGTTACATTCAGCAGGAGATGTATTTGTTTACTGGGTAAGGACTTGGTGCCTTATATTAAAGATATAATAACATTTAGCTGAAAAGGTTTCACAAATCTTGAAATTTTTCCAACCATAAGCTCTCTAAAATCATGAGTCAAGCCGTGAAAACCATGAGATTGGCTTAAAATTATGTTCAGTTGGGTTTTTTTGCAACTTAGTAAACACAGTGCTCCTCCTCCCCTCCAAGTTCCTCTCCAAGGAAGAGAGGATTTAAACATGTTGCATTTTCAAATTACATCTGAGTTTCTCATACAACCTCTCAATTCCCCTGCCTATAAGAAAAAACATTCTAAAAGACAGGAACATCTCTCCTTCCCCCAAAAAAGCCGAGTCATCATGTTCAAACTGCCTGTCAGCATTAGGCCTGGCCTGTGCTATCTCCCAAATTGTTCTCAGATACTGTTTGGGAAAGTAAGTATTCAGGGCTTCAGTATTCAGTGCTTGAAGTTAATCCTAACAGATAAGCCTTTGCTCACAATGGCTGTGCTACTTTCTATTACTTACACAAATGGTCCTTTGGGCTATTTTTATTCAAGGAAATGAAGGACATTCCGAATTTGAGTTCAAGCATTGCCTTACACTCACCTTTCCAAGATGCTTGCAGTTAACCCACACCTTGGCATAGTTTAGTTCCATTCAAACTAACATCCTTACAGATGATTTCTGGTCACAGACAGGTCACTCAAGACTGATTCCCGACAGACAGTCCAGGTGTTGCCAAAACTATATATTTTTTTGTGATGGGAAGAGATTTTTCCCATTGTGAACATGGGCCAGTAGGTCTGAAAGTCACAGATGCTTTATTGTGCGTAACTGCAATTATTGAGACAAATAAACTATCACGCGAAACAGTCCAATTCTAAATGGAAAAAAAAAGCAAATATTGTGAGTGTTGACATTACTATATACATGAATGCTAGAGCACTAAACAATACTTTTAAATAGCCATAAAAGTTCTTATTTCAGTATCTTAGTACAAAAGTCTTCTGTTAACAATTCCCAGCATTTCCATGAATATGAAAATCTCATATTGGAGAGGAGCTCTCCCTACCCACCTGCAACTATCTGCCTTTGAAAGCTCTCTGATTCCTCAGCTCCAGTTTTCAAGAAAAAATTTGTAACCATGAGACTGAAAATAGGAATACCATTGGTGTGGGTGGTTCACCATCTTTTGGGATAATGTCCTCCAGCATTCAACTTGTCCTTGAAGACAGAACACTTCCTCCTGAGGCCACCTGCTGCAATTCAAGTTCACTATTTTTTATTCTACATGCTATGAACGCACAGAACTGTTTATTTCATTTCATCCATGCAGCAACATTTTATGTATTGGAAGGTTGTTTTCAGATCATCTCTTTAGCCCCTATCAGCCTTTTCAAGATAAGACAAACCCATTTTTCCAAGCTTGCAGGCTTATTTTAAAATTTTCATTTCTTTCTTCTGGATATTCTTTAATAGATCCACATCTTGCCTGAAGAGTGGTGTCTTGTCGAAAGCTTATCAGCCCTGAGGAGAAGATTACAGCTTGGACACAACATTCCCATTTACAGAGCTCAAAGTAATAGTTGCTTCACTTGAGCAAGTTAAACTTTCTGTCCCCGCTGAAGTATTTTACATGATCATTTTACTATCAGTGTGTTTAGACAATGCACTTGGCTATTTCCCTTCGTCTGTATGCCAAACTATCTGATTCTGTGCCTACCTGCATTGCGCTATTGCTTTTGTCCCTAAAAGCTGAGGGTATGTTTTTATTCTGTATGATGCCGGTTAAATGTTCATGTTTTGAAAGACACTATAATTTCTCTAAGTCTCTGTGCTTCTCATTCAATGGTGCAGTTCATTGCAAAAGTATTATTTCATTAAAATACTTCCATTTTTTTTGTTACATTTGCTTTCCAGCAGGCCTTTCAGACCAAGAGATGGAAGAATTCTTTTTTTGAAATCTTTCTTTACCTCCTTCTACTCCTAAAAATCAGGATTCTTTTTAGCATTTAATGATTTTGGTCACTGTCCTTTTCCCAACTAGTTCTTTCCAGTAATCAAGATTCAATCTACAAGAGTCCTTTCCCTCTGCATGCTCTGCCTTTAGTATTAATTCTTATCACCAATAAATTTAAATAAGCCTTTCTCCTTTTATGTTCCTGTATTGACTGATGCATGGATAGTTTAAATACCCCATCAATGTTAATTACTGAGCATAGAACAAGTCTATGAGTTAAAGGCTCAGGTCCCTGGGTTTTGATTTAGCACACAGCTTGCTTCCTGGAACATCAGTGCTAACAGTAGTTAGACACTGTTAGCCACCCCAAAAGAGAGTCACTCTCTAGATATTCTTGTCTTTGTTTTCTCTGAGAACAGGTGAACTTCATAGACTTTGAGGTATCAGACATTATTCTTCATTTCTATGAGCCTCTTTGCTGAAGGGAAAAGTGTAACTGAGAACACAGTATGGTGTGCTGACATTTCTATCAGAAGTACTTCAGCCTACTGCTTACTGGTGTGCTCCAGGATGAAGAGAGTGCAAAGGTGTAGAAGGAGAGAAACAGAGGTAATGGAAGAGAAACAGAACAGAAGAGGAACAATAAACTACAGAAGAAAATATAATAGAGGAAAGAGATTGTTCACAGGCTGAAGTCAAAATATAAACATTAGGGGAAGTAAGCTCATTCTTCATAACAGGATTGACATAAGTAGAATGTCTCAAACATCGATTCAGTCCTACAGGATTCAGCTTTTCCTTCTACTTTCTCTCTCTTTCTGTGGGCATGCCTTTAAAAACTCAATCATCCAGCTTTCAAATAGTTTATACTAACATTTTTTGAGATTCCTGGAAATACATCTTTTCTCGCCTGCCTCCTTTTTCCACAGCCCTCGGATAAATTAGGATATGCTTCTGTTGATATTTTAAGATTTTGGCCTCCTTGAGTATCTGAACCTCTTACTCAACAGCTTGCTGCGTTCTCGATAGTCTAACATATGGGTAGACAGGAATCTGTAACAAAAAAAAAAAAAGGCTTAACCTGTTTTAAATATAATTTTATTGCAGAAAGTGCTGTTCATTGTGCCTGAAGTAGAAGGAATAAGCCAACAAGCAGGTCATTCATACCAAATTATCTCTGTAGGCTTACATAAATTTGCTCAAAACCATGCAGAAACATAGAAATAATGTCTAAAAGGCCACTGTATGCCGTTCTGTGTCTAATTTTTGTAGGAACCTGGTTGCTAACATGCTACTGTGAGTTGTTCCAATACATATGGCAAGAATGAGCAGGATCATATGGTTTGTTTCTCATTTACTTAAAATGAAATTATTTTAATGAATTAACGTATTGTAATTTCTCCAGAGGTATACAAACAATGTGGAAGAAATAAGCAGAGTATACATGTGCCAAATGGAAAACAAGGTAATACAGGAAAGATTAAAAATGCACAGAAGGGGAATTTAAGCACACAAAAACGGAGAGCAGAAATAATAGAACTGGCAATGAGCAAGGAAGGCAGCAAAGGGAAGTAGAATATTTTTGGTTATTATGGTTCTGTCTTTCCAGTGACAGTGTCTCACATCTGCTGTCATGCACTAATGAGAGCAGAGGCAGTTATAATGCTGACCCAGCCATAGGTAGATGATTCATAACGAAATTGCATCTGCATATAGAAAGGTGTCATAGCTATCAGCTAAATCTTCAAGCTAAAACAGTTTAATATACCAGACTTCAAGAAAAGAGAAACTCCACACTGAAACAAGAGGTGGTCATTAAGTGCAGGTCTGAGTAAAATGGAATAGAAAAACATATCATGTAGCTTATACATCCCACTACAAAAAAAATCCCCTATTTTCCTGTTGTTTAGATGTTGGAGTGTAGGGTCTTTTAGGGACACCTGCAGTAGGATTTGATCAGTTAGATGAGGTTCATGAAGCAGTTTGGACATGCTATCTCTACCCATTTAGGGACAAGTAACATACAGGAAGCCATGGGCTAACTCAGCTTTAGCACGTCCAGTCCCCATAGTCATGAATGAAGACATTTCAAACTGCTTAAAATTATTCCAGCTCTCTGTGGAGTCATACTTTTAGGTGCTCCATAGAGATTGCTCATATTGTACTTACGAAAGTTAAACACTTTTCCCAACTTATTAACTTTCTGAGAATATTCTCATTAAGTCTTTAATTTCCAAAAAAATAACACAGGATTTCAGCATGATGTAACATCTGTAGAGTTTTAAATTCCAAACCTTTAATAGTGGTGCAAATAATTCCTTGTTTGTTCTAGAAGAAAACTAGTATTAAACTAGATCTACACTAGTGAACTGATCAGTGTCAGGGAGCTTTTCTGGAATTCAGTCATCCAAACTGCTTAATCTCTAGAACAATCCCTGGAATTGTTTTGTCTTGTGCCATCTAGCCAAATCCTAACAAATTCATAGATGCAAGCTGGCAGTTGGCAGAGTCCAAGACTGAGCTTCAATAGGTAAGGTAGATGTCAACACCCTGTTCTGGAGGTTGAGGATAAAATGACACGAGCATTGCTGAAGCAAGCCAGCTGGATATGCAACGAAAGAACAACCCAGCATTCACTTGCTGGAAGAGAAGCAGCTCTGGATAGACTTTCCCAGCAATGTACTCACTGAAGCAGGATGCAACTCAAAATCCACCACTGCGTAGAATGATATGACAAACTTATTCTTTTTTATTTTATATCCTTGTTTAAAAAATTATGAGATATCAAGCCAAGGAGAAGGAAAATCACAAATTCGCCATAGCACAAAGATAGTGAATAAAGAACAATGAGGAACTGATGAGTTTGTCAATACTCCATTACCTGGGAATATTTTGATTCAGCAAAAATATACCACAAATTTCCTGTGCATCTTTCTCCTCTGTTTTCAGGCATCTTCCCTCTTCCCTGTTTTTATCTCCTTTCCTAACATTCAAAACCTTTTTTAGAGTGGATGTTCAGCTTCGTTCCTTAGCTGCCTTTAATCCTATCCCTAAAGACAAAGTGATATTGGGGTATGATATGAGGAAGAGGACGGGGCAGCAAGAGCTGAGCAAGAGAGAGGGTGATTGAGAGAGAAAGAAAAGGGGGAGGAAGCCCATCTTTTGACCAGTCTTAATTTTAAGGGGGTACTTGAAAATGAACAGTGAAGGGATTTTGCAGATGTGCTCAGGAATAACTGATTGTAAACACAGAGACAAGGAAGAGAGATGTAATTGAATGAATGAAAGACAAAAGGGTGGTGGGCAAGCATTGGACCTCTGGCCCAAGTTTTGTATGTTAAGTTAAAACAGGAAGATTTATATGGATCCTGGCAAGTTTTCTTGAGATCTACCAAAAGATTTTACAGTTCAAAGAGGCTGCATTTAAATTACTTATTTGCTCTCCAATGATGCAGTGTCTCCACATTTCCTTGTGACTGGGAAGTAAATACTGAAGTGGAAAATGTTGGTATGAATGAAGTAACCATCACTGGTGCTTTTCCTACTCCTGAAGTTAGATGGTGCATCCCTATTTGTAGCATCTGCAATGCCTTAATACAATCTAGCAAAGTGAAAGCAACAGGAGAAGGGAAAATAAATCTGTAATACCTGCTGTGAGTTACTGGAGTGGAAAGAAAACCCTCTTCATCTGCTTTTCTCCTGAAGTGCGTGCGTCTCCTCATTCATGTAACAGATGTCTCTGAGCTGTGCTCTCACCTCACCAGAAGCACAGGCTCCTTCAGGCAGCAGGAAATGATTTTTGCAGCCCTCACTAAGCACTGGCAGATCCTTTGTCAAACACTGCAGGAAAATAATGTCGTTCCTGTAAAGGATATGGACACAACGCGTTCCCTCCTTTATTTGATTCATTTATTTGTTCTTAACTCTGAAAATGGAAAATGGTTTAACTTGAGGGAAACCTCGATTCAGTTTGTCGTGGCCTTGTTCGTCCGCACCTCAGGATGAAACATGGAGGTGGAAATGCACAAAGTGGACAACGCTTCCCTCATTAGGAAAGAACAAGCTCTGCCTCCAGTCAATGATGTTTTCCTGCAGAAGAGAGATGCTCAGAATATTGTGTCATGGTTTTGATATGGAATAAGGGGTGGAATGTCATGGTTTTATGATTTTCGGTTATTGGTATTCCACATCATAACATCATGTAGTGTATGTACCTGGTTCACAGAAGAGAAGGACTACTACAGTCCCCACGGTACTTTGCTCCTCTGTTACCATTTTCCAGCCGGAGGGAAAAGATAAAAACTTGCAGATCACGAGACCTCATCCCTTTTTCCGCCCATCTCTCGTCCTGGCAGCACCCCACTCTCCAGCCGTCTTATCGTCAGTAGTAGAGTAAAGCCTACCTTGATTTTGGGACATTCTCTCTCTCTGTATTGAATTTATCAGCTTAAATTGTAATTATATTGTATTATAGTGTGTTGTTTTGCATTCCGATATCTTGTTTAGTAAATTAGTTTGTTTCTCCTCAGATTGTTGCCGCTGTTCTTTGTTCTCGGGACCATCTCCTTACCCTTTTTTCCCTTTTCCCTTTTCCTGGGGTGTGGGCCCGTGGGTCCCCCGTCCCCTTCATCACAGAACTGGGCCCAATGCCCGTAAACTGTTGACAAATTGACATCCTTTGTGAAATAAGTAACTGGTAATCGACCAAAATTAAAGTAAGATATCCTGCTGAAACTCAATATTTAAAAATAGAATAAAAAGAAATGCTGAATATCCAAGCAGACTTTTGTGGAGGAGTATCAGATAGTCTGTGAAGTCAAATTCAGGCTTCATTACTCCAGGAAAAAAGTTATGTCTAAAACTAGGTCTACAAGTAGCTGAATAAATTTTGGGAACCATTTTTCTTTCATTGGAAGTACTTAATTTATAAAAAATAAAAGCTACAACCTCTATGTAACTCACCTCTGAATAAAATATAATGTGAGTAAAACTGTCAAATGTTCTTTAAAGATCTGAGTATCTATTAATTATCTATTATTGACTCTTAAATAGTATTCAGGATAATCTTCAAGAAAAGGACAAAAAGAAAACACACTTTCTGCTCAATTTTAGGACTACTGTGGAATGAGTGAAACTCATTAGGCAAATAGAGATCTTTCAAACTGCTAATTAATATACCATCTGACCGCACCTTCATTAAGAAAGAGGTAGAGGACAGAGGGTGTGCCTAACAGGTAACACGTCACTATTCATTATTTGGAATATGTAAGGTTTTATTTATAATTTCAAGTTAGAAAAATGAATATCACTACTTTTGGGGATATTTCTTGCGAGCTGCATCCCTTCTCAAGAGTGCAAATGTTTACAAATGTTTCCGTACTATTTAAAGCAGTGTCATGTGGAGACATTCATGTGAACTGTGAACAAAACAGCAGCAATTTTGCTGTGTTAGTGCAGGGTTAATTAGTGCATGCAGAGCACTGTGCCACTGTGGCTAATGTCTTTGTACAACTCTGGTGCTGGAAGGAGCGTAGTCAGACTCTGCTTGGGTTCTCCACACAAAAATGCACTTTTTTTAGTGCTTATCCTGCCCAAAGAAATCAATCAGGTTGAGCTGGATAAACTGAGGTGTCATACATAAGATTTATGTGCTGCTCCTACTGTATTCACAAAGGCTGCAAAACTGCACTTAATTCCTTAGAGAACATTTAGTGGAGATCAAAATAATAATAATAATAATAGTAATAAAAATAATATAGAATGAAAGATTATTAATGCATGCATGAAATGACTTTACTTGCTTAATACAGAACAGACACTGCTGAAGGCAGACGTGATAAGTTTTCTACTCTGCTAACAGATGGTGCAAAAAAGAAATTAATCAGCTGATTTCTATGTCCACCAGAAATAAGATAGGAATTAATTGAATTAAATGGCAGCCAGGGGCATAAGATATTAGGAAGTATTAGGAAGGGAGAAGTTACAGATTTTAATACATTATGAAAAGAAGCCCTCAACTCATCATCTCTGGACAAAATGAATAAATATCAGTGGGGCTAGTTAAAAAACTTACATCATACTGGGGCAAAATAGGCTAAAAGGAAATATGCATATTTATTGCAACTGCATGGAACACTTTTGAAGATTAGGAGTGAAATCGTGACTTCAGTGAATAAACAGAAGTATTTCTGGCTCCAAATCTCATCTAACTTAACATAAATAATTGTATAAAATACATTACTTCTGTGGTGCATACTCTTCTGTGGTAGCCACAACTTCATGATGTTTTCAGTGTTTGTAAAATGAGAGGGACTGACAGCAAGATAGGGAGGAACAGCTGTAAACAGCAACAAACAGCTAAGTTTTAGCATTTCTACAACAATCCTTTTATTTTTTCCTTTTTGATTAGCTACCTTTAATGTTCTTCCATTTCACAAGTACATTTATAACTCAATCAATGTCTTGTTTATAGCAGAAAATTTGAAAGAATACTCATGCTAAAGCCCATAAATATACTGCCTGCATTTCTATTGCCAAATGTCTACATTAGTTAAAATTCTTCTATTTGTGCGTGTATTGACAGATTATTAGATTTCTGGTGGCTTGCTTATTTCTATATATGAACATGTACACTAAGACAGCATGAATAATGATGTGACTTAAATACATATATAAAGGACCAATCCTCAGGAAAATATTAAAAGCTAAGATCTACTGTATCTATGTTCATTGTCATCAGAGGAATAAGGCAGCAGAATAACTAATCAAAAGTGGCCTTCATTCCATCTAACTGTAGATGAAAAATTTACAAGGATTTATTTTCTCTCAGATGGCAAATGCAAAGAACAAGCTAGTGTTCCAAAGTAGTGCCATTTCATGCAGATATTTGATTCGTTTCAAAGGGACTTTAAATTCATAGAATCATAGAATGTCTTGTGTTTGAAGGGCCCTTAAGGACCATCTAGTTCCAACCCCACTGCCATTGGCAGGGCTGCCACCCACCAGATCAGACTACCCAGGTCCCATCCAACCTGGCCTTGAGCATATCCAGGGAACTTCTCTGGGCAGCCTGTGCCAGTGCCTCACCATCCGCTGACTGAAGAATTTCCACCTAACCTCTAATCTAAAATTTCCATATTTTAGTTTGAAGTTTTTTCCCCTTTTACTATTTCTATCAGATCATGTAAGAAGTTGCTCCCCTTCCTGTTTATAAGCTCCCCTCAAGTTACCAAAATCTGTCTTGTCAGCACTTGACTCAGTTCCAATGCTTAATGATACACCATGTTTAATTTCCTTCCGTAAGTACATTTCCAAGAAGCAAGTGGCCGAAACTATGATGAAATGCCATCTTCATGCACTTTAAAGATATGAATACTTCAGTTGAAATCAGCTCAGTGAGAACTGAAAATTGGATCTTAACTTCAAATTTGGACACAAGCACTGACAAGATTACCTTTTCTCATTAATAACTCACTTTCTTTTTCTTTTACTTTTTAAATGCATTCTTATTTCCTTTTTCACTTTGACATAGCCTCTTGCTTTATCCTTCCTTTGTCTCATTTCTCCCCATTTCCCCTACTTCAATGCTTTGTTTCATTTCCTTATTCCTCCTTCATTATTGCAGTTCTTCTCATTTCAAAAGAGCACTCCATTTTGTACTTAAGGTATTATGTAAACTAGACCAATAATCGGGAGACCAGGCTCTAAATACAACATGGAAATCCCTGATAAGGCAGAGTATAATGAACATTTGTATTACATTAATGTCTTTTGTATTATAATGAGAAAAATATTATGTTAGTGAGTACAATGCACAGTATTTTGGTTATACACTCTACTGGTCACTAATTCAATGTGAAGGTCATACACAAAATATCTATTAGGTTTTACTATTATTTTCTTTATTGTATTGATAACCCAGCTTCTGACCTAACCTTTTACTTCCTTATTCAGTTTATATTGTAATTGAGGGCTTTTTTGAAAAGGAATGAGAGGAGAGGGGAGAGGAGGGGAGGGGAGGGGAGGG